>NC_025704.1:28246055-28251663 GCF_000633955.1 Camelina sativa | reverse complement strand
CGTATTTCATGAGACTGTTTTTCCTTTCAAAACTAATGATAACCTTTCTTCTATGATAGATATGTTTCCTAATAGTATTTTACCTTTACCTGCTCCATTGCATTTTGTTGAAACTTTGCCTATTATAGATGAGGATTCATTGATACCTACTGATCCATCTACATCAATACCATCATTGATACCACCATTAGAACATTTAGATAGTAATATTAGTACTAGTACAGAGACAACTGATACTGATCCTTCTGCTGTTCCCATTGCTCGGCCTAAACGCACTTTAAAAGCACCTAGTTATCTATCCGAGTATCATTGTTCTCTTATTCCTTCTATATCCTCATTAACACCTACAAATCCACCATCTATCCTTTCCTCATCACTTGAAACGCTACCACCATCATCACCTAAAAAGACAACACCATACCCTCTTTCCTCTGTTTGCACCTTAGATCGATACACTCCTTTATTTCATTATGATATCTTTTCTTATAGTCTCGAAACTGAACCCAAAACTTTCCATCAAGCTATGAAATCAGTGAAGTGGACTAATGCAGCAACTGAGGAGTTACATGCTCTTGAGCTTAACAAGACTTTTGTTGTTGAGACATTACCTGCAGATAAGCATGTGATCGGATGCAAGTGGGTGTTTACCATCAAATATAATTCTGATGGCTCTGTAGAGCATTACAAAGCACGACTTGTGGCACAGGGATTTACACAACAGGAGGGAATCGATTACCTAGAGACCTTCTCCCCTGTTGCTAAGCTTACGAGTGTTAAGCTGTTGTTGGGTCTTGCTGCAGCCCGAGGTTGGAGTCTTACACAGATGGATGTGTCTAATGCTTTCCTTCATGGCGACTTGGAAGAAGAGATTTATATGAGCTTACCTCAAGGTTATACGCCTCCACCTGGTACTGTTCTTCCTCCTAATCATGTGTGTCGTTTACTCAAGTCCTTATATGGGTTGAAGCAGGCGTCACGCCAGTGGTATAAATGTTTATCGTCGGTTTTACTGGGTGCTAACTATGTTCAATCACCGGCTGATAACACTCTGTTAGTCAAAAATCTCTATGACTTCGTCTGGTGATTTCTCTCTTGTGGATGTACTTGTCTATGTCGATGACATTATGATTGCCAGCAATGATGATGCCACTGTGAAGACATTAAAAGACTCGTTGAAGGCTGCTTTTAAGATTAAAGATCTTGGTCCTGCTCGATTCTTTCTTGGCTTCGAGATTTCGAGATCATCACAAGGAATCTCTGTTTGTCAACGCAAATATGCTCAGAATCTCCTTGAAGATGCAGGTCTACTTGGTTGTAAACCGAGTTCTATACCTATGGATCCTAATCTTCAACTTACTAAGGAAATGGGAAACTTGCTACCGAGTCCTACTTCCTATAGAGAACTTATTGGTCGCCTCTTATATCTGACCATCACTCGACCGGATATCACCTTTGCTGTTCATCAACTCAGTCAGTTCATTTCAGCTCCGACAGACATTCATCTTCAAGCAGCTCATAAAGTCCTACGTTACCTCAAGCAGAATCCAGGTCACGGACTTATGTACTATGCTTTCTCAGATGCAGATTGGGCTACTTGCAAGGAGACACGACGATCGGTGATAGGTTATTGCGTTTACTTAGGCACATCATTGATTTGTTGGAAGTCTAAGAAGCAGGCTGTGACTAGTCACAGTAGTACTGAATCTGAATATCGGAGAATGGCATAAGCTACTTGTGAGATTATTTGGTTGCAGCAGCTTCTGAAGGACTTACATATCAAGGTGACTTGCCCGGCTAAGCTCTTCTGTGATAACAAATCAGCTATGCATATTGCCATGAACCCTGTGTTCCATGAACGGACGAAGCATATCGAGATTGACTGCCATACCGTACGGGATCAAATCAAAGCTGGTAATTTCAAGGCTCTTCATGTTCCTACCGAAGAACAACATGCTAACATTCTTACTAAGCCTCTACATCCAGGTCCCTTTCACGGTTTGCTTCAGAAAATGTCTTTGTCAAATCTTTATCTTCCACCTTCTTCAGAGATACAGATTTGAGGGGGGTGTATTAGATATGCTGGTTTACTTCGGTTATGTAGATTGATTTAATTTGGTTATGTTGGGTTAATATCTGATCAAGTATATAAGCTAACCAATGTAATTAGGATGGGTTTAACAACTTGTAACAAACTTTTGTTCGGATTAATAAAACCGATATCTCTCTCTTTTCTCTCCTCCATCGTTCACATATTTTCTATTAACCGGATTTAATACAAACTTCTCGAGTTTCGAGTATCCCCTGAGGATAAGATTATTCAGAGAGTTAAATGCAGTTATGCTGGTCGAGACGAAAGCATGAAACATCCTCTCAGGTTCAAGAAACCAAGGCTCTTCATGTTTCCATTTCTCTTGCCACTCTTGGTAGCATACTCAGATTTGTGCAGCCTTCAAGATTCAACCTTTGGAGATATAACGCCTTCGAAAATGCTGAAAGGTCAATCAACTCAGTCGAAAAACTTAGATCCACCAACTTCAACTGCGCTTTCCTGTGACAACCACTCATAGCCTTCATCATCACTGTTTTCTCCCAGACTCTTCTTCATTAAGTGGTGTCTCATACTTCATCGGTTACATCCCGTGTGGCTGAAAATAAAGTAGAGTCATGCAATACTTTGTTTTTAATACAATCCCGTGGTGGAGGAGAAAGATACTTTATTTTGTTTAATACTTTTTTGTCAAAAAAAAAACCATACATAACTTAAACGGGCCTAACGGACGTACACGAGCCTAAATAATTTAAATGGGTTTTAGACAAACGGGTATCAAATTTAAACAGGTTTAAATGGACATTTAATTAAAGGGGCAAGGTCTAAACGGGCAGGGCCGAAACGGGCCCGAGTCGTCCATTTTATCGGCTAACAGCTGTTCGATATCATTGATTTCTGCACTATTATTGAAGAGCCATGCAGTGTGACGAAATATTGCTTCATCCCTTTTGTTATTTAACCTATTGTAGCTGACTCTCAATGTTTTCCCAATTTTTCCATCCAAACCATTTCGGAGCCTAGGCAACAAATCAATACAGTCCTCTTTCTCCCTACCCCGTAAATATGAACCCAAAACTTTGAGACCCAAAGGAAGATTACCGGCAAGGAATGCAACTTCAGAAGCAAGATTCATCAAACCATCAGGTGGAGAATCATTCTTGAAAGCATATCGACATATAATCTTAAGAGAAAGTTCCTCAGATGGGAGACCAACCTCGTAAATACAATCCATCTCACGGCTCATTAAAAGCTGTTTACTTGTCGAAACCATAATTATTCTGCTCCCACTTCCAAACCAATTAGTTTGACCAACCAAGGCATCTAGCACCATAGGATCATCATCATCAATAATGATAAGAACTCTAATGTCACATAGCCTCTCTCCCAATGCACCTAAATGTTTTATCTTGATGTCCTGCCCCACAATTTCAGATAGGAAATATTCTTGTAGATGTAACTTCATCTCGTAGTCGTCCAGATTGGCGCCACTATAAATTTCCATGCTCTTAGATACAAAATCCTTGTCTACATAAAACCTTAGTCAGAAGGAGGGAGAGATTCGACTAAATAGAGCTCTTGCAATGGTAGTCTTGCCCATTCCTGGGAGGCCCCATATCCCAACCGTCCTCACTTCCTTAGAATCCAGGTCCAACATTGAACTCATCTTTGCAATATGATCTTCCATCCCGACAAAATCATCAAAATCCTGAGATAGAGTTTCCAGTTCCTTAGCAATTACTTCAATCATGTTAGCTTCATTGTCTCTAGCAATAAGAGAAAGATCAATACAGAAGAAAAAAACAAAAACAAGAACAATAAGTATGGATGGTCAATTGTCAAGACGGTTTTACCAGAACGCACATGGAAACCCTTCGAGGTTAGCTACATCAGTCAATGCTTTCTGCCATTCATTTTTCAGTTCCTCTGTTTTGTTCTGGCAAGTCTCTTCAAATATCTCTCCAAACTCTCCCATCTGTCTCCTCACATGGATAGGTTCCAAAATCCAAATTGTAGAAAATGGGAATCACAATTTGACCAAATCACAATGTAAATAAATGCAGAAACAACTATATCATATACCATTTTCCAATCATTACCAAAAAAAAAAATACCATTTTCCAAACTAAACTGATTAAAACTAAAGATCTTTTTCTTTTTTTGCTTCCTAAAAACTGTTGGATTCATGATCGATAATATTTCTTTCTCCATTCTCATGATTACATTTTCAATTAGACGTGGAATCACGACAAACTGTTCTAATTATGCATCGCTAGCAATCTTATGTAAATTTATCTTCATTAATCTGCATAATTGTTAATCAGTCCTATTATTATCTGGAACTCAAATCTCAAACTTGGTATAGAAGCATTAATTAACAATTGGTCAACCATTGGACTAATTGAGCTTCCACGAAAAAATGCCTACACTAAAAAAATACATAATTTATTTCAATCCGAACAACCAGAAAATTCAAATAACATACATCAACTTCACTAAAGATATCAAAATCCAAATTGACCTTGAAGGAGATTAGTCAGCTGTTTACTATGCTTACTCGAATGGCTGACATCGCACCACATCTTCTAAAACGAGGTGGTTTTGGTCGAACCAAAATTATATTCTTTTAAATTATGTCACCGACTGGACTCAAACTCTCACCCATCTCCTTTCTATATATAATTTATTAAAGAAAATGTCATGAACAATATTTTTTTCTAGAAATAATTTCGTCTGCCACAACGTATACGTATAGAGACGAAAATACTTTTTCTATGACACACAATTTATGAAGTTATCCGCAAATAACTTTAGTTATTAATAAACAAGTATGATAGTATCCGCGCTACGCCGCGGAATTATTTGTTTATTTTGTTTTAATTATATTTTTTGTGTTTTTTTTTCTGATTTCATAATATAATATATGTTGTTGGAAATCAAGTTTCATAAGTTCTTGATATTTTTAATAGTAGTTTTGTTTTTTTTTAATTATAATTTACATCATCGTAAGATACTTGAGTTTTTGATTTCATAAATTTAATTTGTGAATAAATTTATAATTTTGTTACCTTAAAAAATAAGTTTAGGGATTTCAAACCCTTAGTTCTTTGATTTGTTTCTCATTTACATACCCTCTTGAACACATAGAATTCATGATGCTTGGGTACATAACTTTAGGCTATTTTTTGCTTTAAAACTAATGTGATACTAATCATCATACAAAATATTTGTAAAATATGATATTAATGATGATAGAAATATAAACGAGAGTACGTATAATGATGGAGATCATTTCTTTTTTACAATCGAACACAATGTTTTCTATTTATTTTAGATAATTTTAGTATACTTCAATATTGATGTGCAGTCCAATTAATGTTACTTTTGATGTCAATTAATATATTTATTTAAGTCAAATTATGTTCTATACACATTACCTATACACCTACACATTCACAAAAGTAGATTAAGAGAGCAACTTGAATTACACATACTCAGATCTCCTCCATACCAACTTGTTTTCTAGAACCTCTGTTTCATGACTTTAAATATAAGGAGGAT
>NC_025704.1:28244052-28244218 GCF_000633955.1 Camelina sativa | reverse complement strand
TTTCTTTGTGATTTGTCCATAGTCTCAGTCATCAAAAGACTAAGATTTCTTTGTGATTTGTCTCTAATCTCACTCACAGAGACTGAGATTTCTTTGTGATTTGTCACTAATCTCAGTCACAAAGACTGAGATTTCTTTGTGATTTGTCCCTAATCTCTGTCACAAA
>NC_025704.1:28241009-28244035 GCF_000633955.1 Camelina sativa | reverse complement strand
GTCACAAAGACTGAGATTTTTTTGTGATTTGTCCCTAATCTCAGTCATAAAGACTGAGATTTCTTTGTGATTTGTCCCTAGTCTCAGTCACAAAGAATGAGATTTCTTTATGATTTCTGGGTTCGGGGTTTGGGGTTCGGGGTTCTGGATTCGTGGGTTGGGGATCGGGGTTCGAGGTTTAGGGTTCAGGGTTCAGGGTTCAGGGTTCATGGTTCATGGTTCAGGGTTCAGGGTTCAGGGTTCAGGGTTCAGTGCTTCCTTGTGATTTGTCCCTAATCTCTGTAACAAGGACTGAGATTTCTTTGTGATTTGTCGCTAATCTCTGTCACAAAGACTGAGATTTCTTTGTGATTTGTCACTAATCTCAGTCACAAAAACTAAGTTTTTTTGTGATTTGTCTCAAGTCTCAGTCACAAAAAATGAGATTTCTTTGTGATTTGTCCCTAATCTCAGTCACACAGACAGAGATTTCTTTGTGATTTGTCCTTAATCTCAGTCACAAAGACTGAGATTTCTTTGTGATTTGTCCCTAATCTCAGTCACAAAGACTGATATTTCTTTGTGATTTGTCCGTAATCTCAGTCACAAAAACTGATATTTCTTTGTGATTTTTCCCTAATCTCAGTCACAAAGACGGAGATTTCTTTGTGATTTGTCCTTAATCTCAGTCACAAAGACTGAGATTTCTTTGTCATTTGTCCCTAATCTCAGTCAGTATGACTGAGATTTCTTTGTGATTTGTCCTTAATCTCAGTCACAAAGACTGAGATTTCTTTGTCATTTGTCCCTAATCTCAGTCAGTATGACTGAGATTTCTTTGTGATTTGTCCTTAATCTCAGTCACAAAGACTGAGATTTCTTTGTCATTTGTCCCTAATCTCAGTCAGTATGACTGAGATTTCTTTGTGATTTGTCCTTAATCTCAGTCACAAAGACTGAGATTTCTTTGTCATTTGTCCCTAATCTCAGTCAGTATGACTGAGATTTCTTTGTGATTTGTCCTTAATCTCAGTCACAAAGACTGAGATTTCTTTGTCATTTGTCCCTAATCTCAGTCAGTATGACTGAGATTTCTTTGTGATTTGTCCTTAATCTCAGTCACAAAGACTGAGATTTCTTTGTCATTTGTCCCTAATCTCAGTCAGTATGACTGAGATTTCTTTGTGATTTGTCCTTAATCTCAGTCACAAAGACTGAGATTTCTTTGTCATTTGTCCCTAATCTCAGTCAGTATGACTGAGATTTCTTTGTGATTTGTCCTTAATCTCAGTCACAAAGACTGAGATTTCTTTGTCATTTGTCCCTAATCTCAGTCAGTATGACTGAGATTTCTTTGTGATTTGTCCTTAATCTCAGTCACAAAGACTGAGATTTCTTTGTCATTTGTCCCTAATCTCAGTCAGTATGACTGAGATTTCTTTGTGATTTGTCCTTAATCTCAGTCACAAAGACTGAGATTTCTTTGTCATTTGTCCCTAATCTCAGTCAGTATGACTGAGATTTCTTTGTGATTTGTCCTTAATCTCAGTCACAAAGACTGAGATTTCTTTGTCATTTGTCCCTAATCTCAGTCAGTATGACTGAGATTTCTTTGTGATTTGTCCTTAATCTCAGTCACAAAGACTGAGATTTCTTTGTCATTTGTCCCTAATCTCAGTCAGTATGACTGAGATTTCTTTGTGATTTGTCCTTAATCTCAGTCACAAAGACTGAGATTTCTTTGTCATTTGTCCCTAATCTCAGTCAGTATGACTGAGATTTCTTTGTGATTTGTCCTTAATCTCAGTCACAAAGACTGAGATTTCTTTGTCATTTGTCCCTAATCTCAGTCAGTATGACTGAGATTTCTTTGTGATTTGTCCTTAATCTCAGTCACAAAGACTGAGATTTCTTTGTCATTTGTCCCTAATCTCAGTCAGTATGACTGAGATTTCTTTGTGATTTGTCCTTAATCTCAGTCACAAAGACTGAGATTTCTTTGTCATTTGTCCCTAATCTCAGTCAGTATGACTGAGATTTCTTTGTGATTTGTCCTTAATCTCAGTCACAAAGACTGAGATTTCTTTGTCATTTGTCCCTAATCTCAGTCAGTATGACTGAGATTTCTTTGTGATTTGTCCTTAATCTCAGTCACAAAGACTGAGATTTCTTTGTCATTTGTCCCTAATCTCAGTCAGTATGACTGAGATTTCTTTGTGATTTGTCCTTAATCTCAGTCACAAAGACTGAGATTTCTTTGTCATTTGTCCCTAATCTCAGTCAGTATGACTGAGATTTCTTTGTGATTTGTCCTTAATCTCAGTCACAAAGACTGAGATTTCTTTGTCATTTGTCCCTAATCTCAGTCAGTATGACTGAGATTTCTTTGTGATTTGTCCTTAATCTCAGTCACAAAGACTGAGATTTCTTTGTCATTTGTCCCTAATCTCAGTCAGTATGACTGAGATTTCTTTGTGATTTGTCCTTAATCTCAGTCACAAAGACTGAGATTTCTTTGTCATTTGTCCCTAATCTCAGTCAGTATGACTGAGATTTCTTTGTGATTTGTCCTTAATCTCAGTCACAAAGACTGAGATTTCTTTGTCATTTGTCCCTAATCTCAGTCAGTATGACTGAGATTTCTTTGTGATTTGTCCTTAATCTCAGTCACAAAGACTGAGATTTCTTTGTCATTTGTCCCTAATCTCAGTCAGTATGACTGAGATTTCTTTGTGATTTGTCCTTAATCTCAGTCACAAAGACTGAGATTTCTTTGTCATTTGTCCCTAATCTCAGTCAGTATGACTGAGATTTCTTTGTGATTTGTCCTTAATCTCAGTCACAAAGACTGAGATTTCTTTGTCATTTGTCCCTAATCTCAGTCACAAAAACTGAGATTTCTTTGTGATTTGTCCCTAATCTCAGTCACTATGACTGAGATTTCTTTGTGATTTGTCCCTAATCTCTATCACAAAAACTGAGATTTCTTTGTGATTTGTAGCTAATCTCAGTCACAAAGACTGAGATTTCTTTGTGATTTGTCCTTA
>NC_025704.1:28236499-28240909 GCF_000633955.1 Camelina sativa | reverse complement strand
CTAAGATTTCTTAGTGATTTGTGATTTGTCGCTAATCTCAGTCACAATGACTAAGATTTTTTTGTGATTTGTTCCTAATCTCAGTCACAAAGACTGAGATTTTTTTGTGATTTGTCCCTAATCTCAGTCACAAAGACTGAGATTTCTTTGTGATTTGTCCCTAATCTCAGTCACAAAGACTGAAATTTTTTTGTGATTTCTGGGTTCGGGGTTCGGGGTTCGGGGTTAGGGGTTCGGGGTTCGTGAGTTGGGGATCGGAGTTCGGGGTTCAGAGTTCAGGGTTCAGGGTTCAGGGTTCAGGATTCATGGTTCAAGGTTCAGGGTTTCTTTGTGATTTGTCCCTAATCTCAGTCACAAAGACTGAGATTTCTTTGTGATTTGTCCCTAATCTCAGTCACAAAGACTGAAATTTCTTTGTGATTTGTCCCTAGTCTCAATCACAAAGACTGGAATTTCTTTGTGATATGTCTCTAATCTCAGTCACAAAGACTGAGAATTCTTTGTGATTTGTCCCTAGTCTCAGTCACAAAGACTGAGAATTCTTTGTGATTTATTCCTAATCTCAGTCACAAAGACTGAAATTTCTTTGTGATTTATCCCTAATCTCAGTCACAAAGACTGAAATTTCTTTGTGATTTGTCCCTAATCTCAGTCACAAAAACTGAGATTTCTAGGGTTCGGGGTTCGGGGTTCAGGGTTCAGGGTTAAGGGCTCAGGGTTCAGGGTTCAAGGTAATCTCAGTCATAATAAGATTTCTTTGTGATTTGTTTGTAATCTCAGTCATAAAGACTGAGATTTCTTTGTGATTTGTCCCTAATCTCAGTCACAAAAACTAAGATTTCTAGGGTTTAGGGATTTGTCCCTAATTTCAGTCACAAAAACTGAGATTTCTAGGGTTCAGGGTTCAGAGTTCAGAGTTCAGGGTTCAGGGTTCAGGGTTCAGGGTTCAGGGTTCAGGGTTCAGGGTTCAGGGTTCAGGGTTCAGGGTTCAGGGTTCAGGGTTCAGGGTTCAGGGTTCAGGGTTCAGGGTTCAGGGTTCAGGGTTCAGGGTTCAGGGTTCAGGGTTCAGGGTTCAGGGTTCAGGGTTCAGGGTTCAGGGTTCAGGGTTCAGGGTTCAGGGTTCAGGGTTCAGGGTTCAGGGTTCAGGGTTCAGGGTTCAGGGTTCAGGGTTCAGGGTTCAGGGTTCAGGGTTCAGGGTTCAGGGTTCAGGGTTCAGGGTTCAGGGTTCAGGGTTCAGGGTTCAGGGTTCAGGGTTCAGGGTTCAGGGTTCAGGGTTCAGGGTTCAGGGTTCAGGGTTCAGGGTTCAGGGTTCAGGGTTCAGGGTTCAGGGTTCAGGGTTCAGGGTTCAGGGTTCAGGGTTCAGGGTTCAGGGTTCAGGGTTCAGGGTTCAGGGTTCAGGGTTCAGGGTTCAGGGTTCAGGGTTCAGGGTTCAGGGTTCAGGGTTCAGGGTTCAGGGTTCAGGGTTCAGGGTTCAGGGTTCAGGGTTCAGGGTTCAGGGTTCAGGGTTCAGGGTTCAGGGTTCAGGGTTCAGGGTTCAGGGTTCAGGGTTCAGGGTTCAGGGTTCAGGGTTCAGGGTTCAGGGTTCAGGGTTCAGGGTTCAGGGTTCAGGGTTCAGGGTTCAGGGTTCAGGGTTCAGGGTTCAGGGTTCAGGGTTCAGGGTTCAGGGTTCAGGGTTCAGGGTTCAGGGTTCAGGGTTCAGGGTTCAGGGTTCAGGGTTCAGGGTTCAGGGTTCAGGGTTCAGGGTTCAGGGTTCAGGGTTCAGGGTTCAGGGTTCAGGGTTCAGGGTTCAGGGTTCAGGGTTCAGGGTTCAGGGTTCAGGGTTCAGGGTTCAGGGTTCAGGGTTCAGGGTTCAGGGTTCAGGGTTCAGGGTTCAGGGTTCAGGGTTCAGGGTTCAGGGTTCAGGGTTCAGGGTTCAGGGTTCAGGGTTCAGGGTTCAGGGTTCAGGGTTCAGGGTTCAGGGTTCAGGGTTCAGGGTTCAGGGTTCAGGGTTCAGGGTTCAGGGTTCAGGGTTCAGGGTTCAGGGTTCAGGGTTCAGGGTTCAGGGTTCAGGGTTCAGGGTTCAGGGTTCAGGGTTCAGGGTTCAGGGTTCAGGGTTCAGGGTTCAGGGTTCAGGGTTCAGGGTTCAGGGTTCAGGGTTCAGGGTTCAGGGTTCAGGGTTCAGGGTTCAGGGTTCAGGGTTCAGGGTTCAGGGTTCAGGGTTCAGGGTTCAGGGTTCAGGGTTCAGGGTTCAGGGTTCAGGGTTCAGGGTTCAGGGTTCAGGGTTCAGGGTTCAGGGTTCAGGGTTCAGGGTTCAGGGTTCAGGGTTCAGGGTTCAGGGTTCAGGGTTCAGGGTTCAGGGTTCAGGGTTCAGGGTTCAGGGTTCAGGGTTCAGGGTTCAGGGTTCAGGGTTCAGGGTTCAGGGTTCAGGGTTCAGGGTTCAGGGTTCAGGGTTCAGGGTTCAGGGTTCAGGGTTCAGGGTTCAGGGTTCAGGGTTCAGGGTTCAGGGTTCAGGGTTCAGGGTTCAGGGTTCAGGGTTCAGGGTTCAGGGTTCAGGGTTCAGGGTTCAGGGTTCAGGGTTCAGGGTTCAGGGTTCAGGGTTCAGGGTTCAGGGTTCAGGGTTCAGGGTTCAGGGTTCAGGGTTCAGGGTTCAGGGTTCAGGGTTCAGGGTTCAGGGTTCAGGGTTCAGGGTTCAGGGTTCAGGGTTCAGGGTTCAGGGTTCAGGGTTCAGGGTTCAGGGTTCAGGGTTCAGGGTTCAGGGTTCAGGGTTCAGGGTTCAGGGTTCAGGGTTCAGGGTTCAGGGTTCAGGGTTCAGGGTTCAGGGTTCAGGGTTCAGGGTTCAGGGTTCAGGGTTCAGGGTTCAGGGTTCAGGGTTCAGGGTTCAGGGTTCAGGGTTCAGGGTTCAGGGTTCAGGGTTCAGGGTTCAGGGTTCAGGGTTCAGGGTTCAGGGTTCAGGGTTCAGGGTTCAGGGTTCAGGGTTCAGGGTTCAGGGTTCAGGGTTCAGGGTTCAGGGTTCAGGGTTCAGGGTTCAGGGTTCAGGGTTCAGGGTTCAGGGTTCAGGGTTCAGGGTTCAGGGTTCAGGGTTCAGGGTTCAGGGTTCAGGGTTCAGGGTTCAGGGTTCAGGGTTCAGGGTTCAGGGTTCAGGGTTCAGGGTTCAGGGTTCAGGGTTCAGGGTTCAGGGTTCAGGGTTCAGGGTTCAGGGTTCAGGGTTCAGGGTTCAGGGTTCAGGGTTCAGGGTTCAGGGTTCAGGGTTCAGGGTTCAGGGTTCAGGGTTCAGGGTTCAGGGTTCAGGGTTCAGGGTTCAGGGTTCAGGGTTCAGGGTTCAGGGTTCAGGGTTCAGGGTTCAGGGTTCAGGGTTCAGGGTTCAGGGTTCAGGGTTCAGGGTTCAGGGTTCAGGGTTCAGGGTTCAGGGTTCAGGGTTCAGGGTTCAGGGTTCAGGGTTCAGGGTTCAGGNAGATAACAATGGACGAAAAGGAAAAAAACATGAGCCACGACGCTTAAAATATACGCTTAAAATATCATAAAATGCTAGACCTGTAAGGCCTCATCATAAGACTATCCGATGATAAACAATCAAAACATCCAGTAAAGACAACATCTCCACTTAAATTCAAAACTGACATAGCACATGAAATAAGAGTAAAGAAACTGCACAATAAAGCTCAAAAAAACGTAGCTGCGTGCCCTATGATCCCATCTTGAAGGCAAAAAGTTATGATGTTATCTATAGAATCTTGCTAGAATACACTTTATCTTATCTGACCCAAACATAAAACCTGAGAGTCACCAGGAAAGAGGTTTTATGACTCACTAAGATCTTAAACATGTATTAATTAAAGCCAAAACAACAGAGAGCAAGTGCTTTTTGCTCATTTGGGAGGACATAACTTTCAAAAGAAGAAAAATAAGTTGGAATCACAAAGCCATGGAACAAACTTAATCAGACCTAAATCTATGAAATTGAGAATCAAGCAATAAACTTGATTCAAGTCAACAGCTGAATCAATCCGATGAAGATGGAATAAAAAAAATCGGAGATTAGGAAACCTCACCTCAGCCAATGAAGCCTTCCCTTTATTGTGTCCTTCACCTTCACCATGACCATAACACCGAAAGATTCTCCCTCTTTGAGTTTGTTATCCAAGTTTCCGAACCTAAATCTTATCCTCTGTGCTTTGGCTTCTCCTTAGCATTCTCTCTCATGGCATTTCTTTTCTCTTCCCTGTAACATATACAAACATTAATAACAGATGGGCGTATGGTACAACAATTTACATAAGAATGTATTCCCTAAATCAAAAATCTTATTATCTCTACTTTTCTTCAGGATTAACTTGCTGTCTGCACCGGGTACACACTCCTGGTAACTCATAACCAAACTGCTACATTTCAGCGGGTTATCAATGTTCTCTTTGTAGCATTTCATCCACGCTT
>NC_025704.1:28233358-28234624 GCF_000633955.1 Camelina sativa | reverse complement strand
TTTTTTTTTTTTTTTTTGTGTGTTTGTGAAATCACATTCAGGTGTTTGTTATCATGTACATAAAAAAAGAACTAAGATGATAATTTGGTAAACACGTTTATTTAAATATAAAAAAACAACTATGTTTTAGTTTTTTTAGATTATTGTTTTGTTTTTAATAATTTATATGTTTCAAATAATTTTTACTTTTATTTTATTTGAAAAATTGTTTTAGAAAAATTTTAAAAAATTTTCACAAAAAAAAAAAAGAAAAAGATATAGTTTAGAAGACAAAAAAAAAAGGATAGGGTAGTTTTCAAAAATATATATCATATATATATAAGGTAATCAATGCATAAGTATGATATATAGGTTTTTGTTTTTTTGGTAGAAAAATAAGAAATATCGACTAAACGAAATGTAATTAATTTGGTGAGGTATAAAATAAGATATAAGTAACTTCATAATTGGCATGTGTTATTTCTATTTTCATAGTAGAGATCATAGTAACCAAAATTTTATGTAGTCGATGGTTGCATAATAAAAATTTTAATTTATTAATAAATATTGAATGGTTGTGAAAGTGATAAACTATTTATATGAGCAGTTATAGTATATAATGTTTTAAAAGATATTTAGCTTTGGTTGGTTGTGCCAATAAAAACGACCATATAATCAACCATAAAGTTCCATGTAATAAAGAGATCAATTACAAGAATATAAATTGTATTTGTATGAAATAACAAAAATAAAAAATACATGCGGTGTAATAAAAACCAAAACAAATAAGAACAATAAATATCAATAAAAAAATAAATAAAAACCAAAATGACCAACAAAATACAAAAAAAATCCTACAAAAACAAAAACACAAAAATAACCACAAAAACAAAACAATATAACAAAAAATACTGCACAACCAAATTAAAAAAAAAAACAAAAAAATTAACAAAAACAATAAACCACAACAAAATAATAATAAAAAAGCAACAAAAATTAAGCCAGTGTAGCGCAGATAATATCCTAGTATATAGGATATTGTTATTACTATCGAAGATTGATAAACACAACAAAAAAAAAAAAAAAAAAAAAAAAAAAGCATGGTTCAAACTCCACAAATTTAGTTCGAAAAGATTCTCTAGCAATAAACGAAGGAAAAATTTCACACAATCTTGGAAGTAACTCAACTAAGATTTTATCTGAAACAGAGACATCCATAAGTTCGTTCAGGCTTGCTGTGTATAATCAATTGTGTTGTCCAAAGCTATTAATAAATAGGTTTCAATA
>NC_025704.1:28226115-28231291 GCF_000633955.1 Camelina sativa | reverse complement strand
AAGGATGATGGTGTATGAGAGGCTGGGCGTCCATCCCTTATATAGGACGCCAATGGGTATGTTCCATGAAAGGACACGCCCATTCCTCGCCCCTTTTCGATGGGTCGCGTCTCTTTGAAGAGTCGCACCCTTCCGGTGGTGACCGCTCACGCTACCGAGCTACCACACTCCTCCAGCTCGAGTGTAAGCTGACCGGACTACTCAGCTGGGTCAGCAGCGGACCAGTTCACCGAGGTGAGTTGAGCTGATGGCCAGCTGACCTAGATAGTGTACCAGCTGGTGTAGCTCAGCTCAGCTGAGCTAACTAGTTCATCGAGCTTGTTCAGCTCGTTTAGCTCCTATTCCAGCTGATTGAGCTAGTAGCTTAGCTACTTAAGCTCATTTAGCTATCATTTTTCTTAAAACAAATTGCCCCCCTTTAGGATTGCGAGACGCGGGCGTTACAAGTCTACCCCCCTTAAAATGAATTCGTCCTCGAATTCGTTGGGTGTAGAACTTCCCGACCTTTGTCCTTCCCGGACGCGGTCATAATTCCCGACCTTGGTCCTTCCAGGACGCGGTCATAATTTCCGACCTTTAGTCAATAATTCCCGACCGTCTGGTCGATATGCTATGTGTTCGACGTTTTGAACCATCGCTTGATTTACGGGTGCATCTTGGCGAACACATTCCCGTTCCCAAGCATGCTTTCGGTCTTATCAGAGATTTCCATTTCGTCTGAACACATAGCATACTTGCATACGTCCCCACAGGATCGCGCATGCTCTGATACCAACTTGAAAGACCCCGACCCGGGCGTCCCAGCGTCCGCGGTCACGGCTTCCATTCGGCCCTATCCTTGGCCGAATATCCTTTAACTCGTCCACTTAGCTTTGGCTCACGGCCTTGCTTTGTGGACCTTTATACGCAGCGGAATATAACTTTTTAACCTTAACCCATCCCTTTGTGCTTAGCCATACAACCAACCAACCCCACAGGCTTGCACAGTTTAGGGATGGGGACTTATAGTCCCTTCGGTTCACAGGGATCGGTTGCGCTATCGGCTTCCCGTACCACTCGTGTCCGAAGCTTACCGGACGTACCGTCCGTTGACCTATCGGTCATATCTTGGTACCCCGGTCGACTCGTCGGTCTTGGTATCAGAGCCAGGTCCGATCAAACGATCCGACCCCATAATCGAATCGCCAATCCACGGACCAAGCCGATACTTCCGACTGACTCGTCGACCACCCGACCGATCCATCCGACCTACGGCTCCTATCGTCGATCCTTAGATCGCCTGATCCGACTAGCGATCGAATCACCGGTCGACGCTTGATCGATCCGTCCGTGGACGCAGATCGTCAATTACCATTCGATCGGTCCGACACTATGATCAAACCGTCGATCATCCTGCGGTCAGTTTGACTCTTCGGACGAAACACCGCTTATCCCACGATCGGCTCGGCCCGATTGCCGACCCGTCGCTCGTCTCATCGTACCTTCGATAGAGAGGTAGCGTGCGCATCAGTTCGGACGAGAATACTCGCCGAGCCGCACCCCCTTTTTTTCTTAGGCTTCGATGGACGAAGAAAGGATGATGGTGTATGAGAGGCTGGGCGTCCATCCCTTATATAGGACGCCAATGGGTATGTTCCATGAAAGGACACGCCCATTCCTCGCCCCTTTTCGATGGGTCGCGTCTCTTTGAAGAGTCGCACCCTTCCGGTGGTGACCGCTCACGCTACCGAGCTACCACACTCCTCCAGCTCGAGTGTAAGCTGACCGGACTACTCAGCTGGGTCATCACCGGACCAGTTCACCGAGGTGAGTTGAGCTGATGGCCAGCTGACCTAGATAGTGTACCAGCTGGTGTAGCTCAGCTCAGCTGAGCTAACTAGTTCATCGAGCTTGTTCAGCTCGTTTAGCTCCTATTCCAGCTGATTGAGCTAGTAGCTTAGCTACTTAAGCTCATTTAGCTATCATTTTTCTTAAAACAAATTGCCCCCCTTTAGGATTGCGAGACGCGGGCGTTACAAGTCTACCCCCCTTAAAATGAATTCGTCCTCGAATTCGTTGGGTGTAGAACTTCCCGACCTTTGTCCTTCCCGGACGCGGTCATAATTCCCGACCTTGGTCCTTCCAGGACGCGGTCATAATTTCCGACCTTTAGTCAATAATTCCCGACCGTCTGGTCGATATGCTATGTGTTCGACGTTTTGAACCATCGCTTGATTTACGGGTGCATCTTGGCGAACACATTCCCGTTCCCAAGCATGCTTTCGGTCTTATCAGAGATTTCCATTTCGTCTGAACACATAGCATACTTGCATACGTCCCCACAGGATCGCGCATGCTCTGATACCAACTTGAAAGACCCCGACCCGGGCGTCCCAGCGTCCGCGGTCACGGCTTCCATTCGGCCCTATCCTTGGCCGAATATCCTTTAACTCGTCCACTTAGCTTTGGCTCACGGCCTTGCTTTGTGGACCTTTATACGCAGCGGAATATAACTTTTTAACCTTAACCCATCCCTTTGTGCTTAGCCATACAACCAACCAACCCCACAGGCTTGCACAGTTTAGGGATGGGGACTTATAGTCCCTTCGGTTCACAGGGATCGGTTGCGCTATCGGCTTCCCGTACCACTCGTGTCCGAAGCTTACCGGACGTACCGTCCGTTGACCTATCGGTCATATCTTGGTACCCCGGTCGACTCGTCGGTCTTGGTATCAGAGCCAGGTCCGATCAAACGATCCGACCCCATAATCGAATCGCCAATCCACGGACCAAGCCGATACTTCCGACTGACTCGTCGACCACCCGACCGATCCATCCGACCTACGGCTCCTATCGTCGATCCTTAGATCGCCCGATCCGACTAGCGATCGAATCACCGGTCGACGCTTGATCGATCCGTCCGTGGACGCAGATCGTCAATTACCATTCGATCGGTCCGACACTATGATCGAACCGTCGATCATCCTGCGGTCAGTTTGACTCTTCGGACGAAACACCGCTTATCCCACGATCGGCTCGGCCCGATTACCGACCCGTCGCTCGTCTCATCGTACCTTCGATAGAGAGGTAGCGTGCGCATCAGTTCAGACGAGAATACTCGCCGAGCCGCACCCCCTTTTCTACTTAGGCTTTGATGGACGATGGAAGGATGATGGCGTGGTGTCCTGGAAATGAAGGCAACGCCCTCTATTTATAGGGTTCTGGCCGAAGTCTTGGTCCCAAAAGGTACCTGTTCGACGAGACCCTTCGATCGTTCCTGTTCGATCGCACACGTTCGGCCGTGCCTGTCCGGCCGTGCCTGTTCGGCCATGACCGATCGTCCGTGTCGGTTCGGTCATGCCTCTTCGCTCATGCCTGTTCGGTCATGACGCCTGTTCGGTCACGCCTGTCCGGTCGTGCCTGTTCGGACACGCCTGTCCGGTCGTGCCTGTTCGGTCACGACTGTTCGCCCATACTCGTTCGTTGCCGCGTCCCATGACCGAGCTCCCAGCACCCAGCTGACTCGTTCACTGTCCACTACTGTCCAGCTGGTCGAGCTTCCTGGCAGCTGATCGAGCTAGTGGCAGCTTCCTGGCAGCTGGTCGAGCTGCCGTTAGCTGCCCGATAGCTGTCCGCAGCTGGCCGAGAGCTGTCCGTAGCTGAGCTAGCTTGTTCATCGAACACGTTCAGCTCGTACAGCTCATATTCTAGCTAGTTGAGCTAGTAGTTTAGCTACTTAGGCTCAGCTAGCGATCAATTTCCTTAAAACAAATTGCCCCCCTTTAGGAGCGCGGGACGCGGGCGTTACAAATCTACCCCCCTTAAAATGAATTCGTCCTCGAATTCGGTGGGTTTAGTAATTCCCGACCTTTTGGTCGCTGTTTCCCGACCTTCTGGTCGATGTTTCCCGACCCTCTGGTCGATGTTTCCCGACCCTCTGGTTGATGTTTCCCGACCCTCTGGTCGATGTTTCCCGACCCGTCCTTCCCGGACGCGGTCACAATTCCTGACCTTCTGGTCGCTATGCTATGTGTTCGACGTTTTGATCAATCGCTCGATTCACGAGCTCACCTTGGCGAACACATTTCCGTTCCCAAGCATGTTGTCGATCTTATCAGAGATTTCCATTTCGTCCGAACACATAGCATACTTGCATACGTCCCCACAGGATCGCGCATGCTCTGATACCAACTTGAAAGACCCCGACCCGGACGTCCCAGCGTCCGCGGTCACGGCTTCCCCTCGGCCCTAATCCCGGCCGAATATCCTTTAACCCGTCCACTTAGCTTTGGCTCGCGGCGTTGCCTTTGGACCTTTATACGCAGCGGAATATCATATTAACCTTAACCCATCCCTTGGTGCATAGCCATACAACCAACCAACCCCACAGGCTCGCACAGTTTAGGGATGGGGACTTATAGTCCCTTCGGTTCACAGGGATCGGTTGCGCTATCGGCTTCCCGTACCACTCGTGTCCGAAGCTTACCGGACGTACCGTCCGTTGACCTATCGGTCATATCTTGGTACCCCGGTCGACTCGTCGGTCTTGGTATCAGAGCCAGGTCCGATCAAACGATCCGACCCCATAATCGAATCGCCAATCCACGGACCAAGCCGATACTTCCGACTGACTCGTCGACCATCCGACCGATCCATCCGACCTACGGCTCCTATCGTCGATCCTTAGATCGCCCGATCCGACTAGCGATCGAATCACCGGTCGACGCTTGATCGATCCGTCCGTGGACGCAGATCGTCAATTACCATTCGATCGGTCCGACACTATGATCGAACCGTCGATTATCCTGCGGTCAGTTTGACTCTTCGGACGAAACACCGCTTATCCCACGATCGGCTCGGCCGATTGCCGACCCGTCGCTCGTCTCATCGTACCTTCGATAGAGAGGTAGCGTGCGCATCAGTTCGGACGAGAATACTCGCCGAGCCGCACCCCCTTTTTTTCTTAGGCTTCGATGGACGAAGAAAGGATGATGGTGTATGAGAGGCTGGGCGTCCATCCCTTATATAGGACGCCAATGGGTATGTTCCATGAAAGGACACGCCCATTCCTCGCCCCTTTTCGATGGGTCGCGTCTCTTTGAAGAGTCGCACCCTTCCGGTGGTGACCGCTCACGCTACCGAGCTACCACACTCCTCCAGCTCGAGTGTAAGCTGACCGGACTACTCAGCTGGGTCA
>NC_025704.1:28204611-28225877 GCF_000633955.1 Camelina sativa | reverse complement strand
TACATTATTCACAATTTAAAATTATGCTGTTGAAGTTTGAAAAGTAGTAAATTTAAAAACTATTGACATTGGACTGGATTAATCTGTACGATTTGAAAATATTGCTAGCTAACATCCAATGCAAGATTTCTCTCGCCATACTATATAAAAACATTGAGAATATGTTAATAATTAACTATAATGGTATTGAACAATAGTTTAGCTCCTAAACAAACTTAAACACATCACTCATCAAACTCAACTTAAAACAATAATGATTTCTCAAAAATCGTTAGTAAAGGAGGTTTAGGAAACGTTAGTTTTTGAACTACATACAATACCTGCATTCCCTGCCCTAGCTTCTCACCCCTTATCTTTTCCACACGAAAGTCAATAAGATTCTCAAGAGTGAAACGTGAGCATTCCTTGAGATGGAGACATTTGGGAGATTCGAAGTTCATGCCGATTGGAAGAGCTTCCAGATTTCTGCATTCTAACATTCCCAACTCTGTCAGTTCATTGAACTTCCGAATAGAGGAAGGAACCGCCACCCAACTCAAGCAATTCCCAAGATAAAGTTTCTCTAGACTGGTGGCCATTGAAAGATCTGGGATTTCTTTTAGATTTTCAGATCCCCACAAGTTAATCTCCCTGAGACATCTAGGCCTCTGTACTCAACAAAAAACACAGTGCAAGGTAGAAGTTACACATCACGTAACATGATTGTCATCACGCAACGAACGATATAACAGTTATTCTCAAAACTTACCCGAGTTCCTTCCCACAACTTTTCGAGCTTGCTATTCTCCATTTTCAGCTTGACGAGTTTTTCAGGTCGAAAATTAGAAGGCATACTTTTCATTGGATATCCGTCCCACCACAATAATCTGCAAGGAGCAGCTCAATGTCATCTTTTTCTCGAAATTGAAGAGACAAGCGATGTAGCGAAATAGTAATTTGTCATTATCATATTCTAACCCATAAAACAGAGCTTGTTCATATTCTATGGTCTCTCGAATGTCTCATTTCCTAGATTCTTAATTAGATCTAACATTGTTCTCGCTATCTTAACATAGCAAGATAAGATAGCGAGAACAATGGGTGGACTTCAAGAACCACAACTGATTTAAATTTTAACTACAGTCCACAGACATAATAGAGCTGAAGAATCGATTCATAGTTTCTGTTTCATAACTGCTTTGAAACTGGAGAGGAGGTTTGTTTAGAATTACCAATTGGACCAGTTCCTTAGTCAATGACACGATCAATGTGGAGCTTACATAATAGATGGTTACCTAAATAACATTGAAGTTTCTTGAAGAAGGAATGTTGCAAGGGGAATTCCCACATGATCCTAATAGGACGCACTCTCCTATAGTCCAATGTATCTTGCAGACTGGGTGCATATCATCAACTCAGTAGTTTCTTGAGTAGTCCTCCCATCTTCATCTGCAGAAAATAATCTAGTCAACTATTTTGTCTAATAGTTTCCGTTTGTCCAGACAAAGAATCATTGGACATCAACAGTAGTCTATGTAGTTTATCACAAATGCTTACCACCGGCAGTTTCGTCCTGCTACTCTTTCTCTTTACAGCCCTATCTCCACTTAAGAACCTCTTTTAGACTAGATCTTGACTTAATCATCACCACAAAAGTCAAAACCATGTTTATAGCCTCTATTCTTACACTAAGATCAGATGTTTAATCCGACCTTCTCGCGTCACAAGTCAAAATTGCCAAGTCACTTTTCTACCAATAATCCCCACAAGAACACGTTCCATCCTTAAAATGATGAAACCGACTTGAATCCCTTAAAACAATCTCACGTCCCACAACTCTTGAGATTAACTTAATCACTGAGTGGCAATCTTCACAAACCCGTAGATTTTTCATCACCGTGATTGTACTTCCTTCAACTGTATTAATCAACCCAAATGCAATAGCAAGCCTTTCACTGTGATACCACAACATCTCTTCTTTCTGTTCATCTTCTACATCATGCAAAGCAGATCTAAAATCAGGAACATAGCCAAGTTCCTTCAACTTCTCTTTCAGAAACTCTAACTTCTCATATAGTCTCACGCAATGTGGTCGATCACCGGAAAAGAAATCATGCTTTTCCCCTTTAAGCACAACCCAACTGCTCCCAGGTTTCTTCATGATCCCCTTCTGCTTCATCTTAACTCTCAATTTCGATACATTCGACCATCTACCAGCAGAAGCATATATATTTGACAACAAGACATAAACAGCGCTTGATTTCAAGTCCAGATCAAAAATAGCAGCAGCAGCTTTCTCGCCTCTGTCTACATCAGAATGCATCCTACAAGCACTAAGCAAAGCCAGCCAAACCATTTCATTAGGTTTCACAACCATGCTCTCGATAAGTTCTTCTGCTTCTTTTAGTTCCCCGCATCTTCCCAATATATCAACCATACAAGTGTAGTGTTGAATCTTTCTCTCGATATGACTTACTCCGCTTGACATGTAATCGAACAGCTTTCTTCCTTTTTGTAGGAACCCACAATGGCTACAAGCAGAGAGCAAGCCAGTGAAAGTGATCTCATCTGGCTCTTTGTTTAGGCGAATCATTTGACCGAATATGACAAACGCCCACTTTCCTCGTCCATGCTGCGCGCAGCCTACAATAATGGAATTCCATGACACAATGCTCTTCTTGAAGATTTCAATGAACACTGAAACGGCATCGTTCACATTTCCACAATCGCTGTACATCACAACCAAAGAATTACCCACAAAGGCATCAGTTCCTAAACCAAGCTTCACAGCAACTCCATGCATCTCCTTACCCCAATCCAATGTTCCCAAAGCAGAGCAAGAGTTTAATCCACTAGCAAATGTCGATTGATTTGGTAAGATACTGTTTCTTAACATCCCAGAGAATATACTCAACGCATCTTCGTGCTTTTTATTCAGACTATAACCTGACAGTAGAGCAGTCCACACAGCAACTTGTTCATGAACCTTCTCGTCAAACACCTTCCGAGAATCCTCTGTTCTTTTGCAGTTTGCATAAAATGTTATGAGCGAAGCAGATACATACTCTTCATATAAAAACCCAGACTTGATGATGAAGCCATGAACTTGTATACCCATATGAAACGCTGGAGCATTTGCACAAGCGGTGATTACACAAGTGAACGTTCTTGAAGTAGATTTTATGCAACAACGCAACATGTTCTTGAACAAATCGAGAGCTTCTCCACTCCTCTCATTCTGGTCTAACCCACAGATCATTGTCGTCCACGAAATCACATTCCTCCGAGGCATTTGCTTAAACAAATTCAAGGCATCGTCTACTTTACCAAACAGTAAATACCCATGAACCATCGCGTTCCACGCTGCAGTATCTTTCACAGGCATTTGATAAAACCATCTCTCCGCTTGATCAACCTTACCGAAACGAAAACACCCATTCACCATCACAGTCCATGAAACAACGCTTCTCTCAGGCATTTCATCGAACAGCTTCACTGCAGTATCCATATCACCACACTCTACACAACCACTGATCATCGAGTTCCATGAGACAACATCCCTCACAGGCATTTCGTCGAACAGATTCAACGCATCAACCAATCTATTGTTTCTCGTGTATCCCGAGATCATCTTAGTGTAAAGACTCACATGAGGAGATGGAACCTGATTGAAAATCTCTCGTGCTTGGTCGAGTCTTCGGTTCAACAAGTGATTGCATATCGAAACTTCACGATTCTGAAACTCCTTAGCAACCGAGAAGCTTCTGTACCATTTCTCATGGACAACATGAGAAATTGAGAATCTCGAAATGGAGAAAGCTCGAAACTTGAATCGCTGAAAGATGGCGGCGCTACTCATACTTGTAACGGCCACAAACAACGTCGCTTTCTCACAAATCAGCAACGGTTTGAAACTATCATGTGATTGTATCACTGTCTACTAATTTCGTTACGCTTGAACAATAAAACTTAGTTTCAATCAAATTGGCTTTGCTTTGTTTCATTTCGAGGGTATGACAAAATTTGTAGTAGATTGAAGATTCAATTCTTACTTTACGTTGTGTAGATTCTGAATTAATCATATCATAAAACGAGAACCAAAGTTATAAAATCTTCAAAAGACAAAAAGATTATCCGAAATAGTCTAACGACAGATAAAAAGTAAAACCCTATAGGGCTTTTTCACTCGTCTTCCTGGCTACGCAACCTAGCAAGCCTGTTGGAAACAACAACGTCTAGCTGAGAAGCTCTCTCAACTATGGCCTTTCTCTTCTTTGTTGAGACATTGTGAGCAATCTCTGCACAGTAAGTCCTGAGAAGAAGTCAAAGCAAAACACAATCATGAGAATTTGCTCAAGAATCTCTACCACATTCCTCTGGTTTAAAACTAACTAAATCATAATAGAGTTACCTGTTGTGCATCATGAGTAGCTCGAGCTCAGAGATGTTGTGAACAACGAATTTCTTGAATCCATTGGGGAGGTAGTGACGGGTCTTCTTGTCAGATCCGTAACCAACATTGGGCATCAAGGTGACACCCTTGAACTTTCTCCTCACCCGGGAGTCAATACCCTTAGGCCTCCTCCAGCTTTCCTGAACAATAAGAAATTGCAAGACAACAAAACAATCAGAGAATGAAACATTAGAGAATCAAATCAAGCTTACTGACGAATGATATAGAATGAGAAATGTCAACAGGGTTAAAGTAACAGTAAGCTTATCAAATCAAAAGCAAACTGTGTCGCAAGACCTGTAGTAGTTTCACTTTTTGCCCGTAAAAAAACGAAGTAACCAGAAACAGATTTTAGAATTCTGGCTACCAGATACCACAGGGCATTTATATAGATGCAAAATCTCATAGCCTAATGCATCATACTGAAACAATCTATAAAGCCTCGGTTTTTTTCGACTATAACATTGTCTCACTATAGAGTAGAAGAAATCATTTTTTTCTCACTATCAAAGTCTAAACTCCAGAGAGTACGAACGAACAACCTATGAGATAAAGCTGAATCTCTAAACCTGTAATCAAAAAAGGTGGTTTACCTTGACGGTGATTCTGCGATCACTCTGGGGTCTGATGAACTTGGCAGACCTCTTCTTCACGACCTTCTTCCTAAGCAACGGAACCGCCATTTTTTACTCCTCCTTCTCTATAGAATCATCAAAAGGCACAGAAGCGTGAGAAGAACCATCGATTGCAATACACATAAACTAGCACAAGGATGTGATTCAGAGAGCGTGAGAGAGAAAGAGAGCTTACGGTGATGAGAGCTTCCGCCGCCGCTAATGTGAAAAGATGTCTTTTGGTAGACTGAAGTTTTCTTATAAATATATAAACTAGGGTTTCTCTGTGTGATGTAGGGGGTCAAAAATGTAATTTTGTAAAAGATCAGAGACTGGGTCGACAGAATCAACGGCTAGATCTTTAAGTTACTCTAAACGCACAATCAACGGTTGGATCTTAGTTCTTATGTTTTTCAATAGAGGGATTACAACTTTTTTGCACAAAACTAATAAATTTTTTTTAAAAATTAACCTTTTTTTTTTCTCTCTTGTTGAGTAATGTGTTCTTTGTATGTCTTTATCTTTCCATAATCTTTTAAGCTTTAAGATGTGAGGACAATAAACTAAGTAGCACAACAATATACATGTTCTAAGCTGTGATGTTCATCAAACAGATCTTAGCTGATGAAGAACATTCACTCAAGACTCGGTAAATATCAGAACGAAACTCAAACGAGTTTGGTTCTGACGGTACAGACTCAACCCACTCCTTTTCAACCTTCTGAACATGAGAATTCATCTTCATTACAGCTTCAAACTCGATTTTTCCCTTTAATCTCTTCAGAAGTTTCATTGAGAAAGTCATTTCGAGGTTCTTGACTTCAGATTCTTCGGTCACCTGGATCCCAATCTCAGCACCTTTTGCCCTAGCAAATCCAACCAGCATCGGATTGATGTGATATTGTGAAGGTTCTGGTTTTGTTTCAATGCTGTGCACCTATGAGATTGTCAACATCTTAAAGTTTAATGCCTTTAACCAATTTGAAGAAGAAAATTAGAAAGGACGAGACTTTTCTGGATATTAGTCAGATGAAATAGAGAAAATCGATGATGTACCTGAAGATAATCGATTCCCAGGGTGGAAAGAGAGTCTGTAATTCCATGTGAAGCAAGGATGCTCAAGACTCCACCAGAGCCAACCGGGGACTTAAGTATCTCCCATGGAGATTTCATCAAAATCTTGTGCTTTTTTGGTTCCTCTGGTGAGCTGCTAACTACTGGAAGCGTTTCTTCTTTGAGAAACCAGATCTATATATTAGTAAAAGCATGTATCTTGTGAGAATCTGATAGCCGAAATGCAAAACTATTCTCAGAGGAGTTCAAGCCTTAACCTTTTCTGACTCGAATCCAAAATGATCATTGTCCTGAAATAGCTTCTGCAGAGCTTCAATGTTATGTTCAGGGGAAAGTATGACAAGTGGCACGCAAGAGCGATCTTCTTCCTGCACATATAACCCGACAGTTATCATGTAAAATCATAACTAAAATGACATGAACATCTTATAGGTAGTAAATTATGCATCAGCTAACCTTTATGAACCTCTGCTCCTCATCAAGTAGTGTGTGAAGGTACGAGATTACACCATTCACATCTTCTGGTTTCTCGTGATCATTGAGAACCAAACAAATAGAAACTTTACCCTCAGAGAGTAGACTTTGCCCTTGTTGAAGGTAACTGAAGTTATCACCCATTTTCTCTTTGCTTGCATCAAAACTAAGGCATTCTCGTGACACATTCAGAGTACATTCTGATGCTCTAGCTCTCAGAGTATTGATTTCCTCAATTACATCCAATCTATTTCATCAAGATTCAAATGAAAACTGAGAAAACACGCTTCTCGCAATGGTTGGGAAATTTTATTAAGTTAATTTACCTCTTTGATGAGGTGCCAATGCTTTGCAAAGCTTTCTGAAGCAGTGTGGAGTTTACATCAAGGATATGATCAGCAAGTAAATTCCTTTGAGACTTTTCTCCAAACCTTAATCCATCAAACACATGATTTTGCTCCAATTCACATAACTTCTTTTTAGCAGCAATAAGACGCTTCTGCTGCTTTTTTCTTTCTTTCCATTCCTGAAATGACACAGAACACAAGAGTATAAAAAGATCAAGAA
The DNA here is from genome assembly GCF_000633955.1 of Camelina sativa. Taxonomy (NCBI): domain Eukaryota; kingdom Viridiplantae; phylum Streptophyta; class Magnoliopsida; order Brassicales; family Brassicaceae; genus Camelina; species Camelina sativa. Next base: position 28,218,716 of record NC_025704.1, on the reverse strand, counting down.
AGATCACAACTGGAAAGTCCATAAAGACTGGTCAATCTCAAGAGTGAAGAAGAATATGCCTCACAAGCTGCCGCCTTTCTTTCTTGGACCGCTCATCTGCTCGCATATTCACCTCGAGGAGTCCCTTCGGGGGAGTTATATACATCTCCTTTCTTTCTAAATCAACATCAGGAACAATTGCGTCTACAAAAGGTATCCACACAAGCTGATTAGTCTTTGCACTCCCGTTGCAGACTTCCATGGATGAGTCAAGCAAAACGTGTAGAAGATCATTTCCTCCATTGTCGAAAATATTAGCAACAGTTCCAACAAGTTGACCGGTCTCCTGTACATAGATAACTGATTTAGAGCATAGACATTTTTCATATTTTCGATATTATTATATAAGAGGCAAAAACCCACATATACCTTGAGAAGAACTCTCATGCCTACAAGATCACGAGTGTAAAACTCTCCTTCGTCAAGCTCAGGACGATCATCTTCCTCAGCAAGCAGAGTTGCACCAACGAGTTGTCTCACCTGAAGGAAACAAAACCCACAAAAAAATTTAATTTTAACAAATAATGTTCAAATTGTCTCTACTAAATCTCTCATGGATCACTAAACTACCTGATCAACATCGTCCAATCCTTGAAACTTGAGAATCCAACTCTTCTGCGCAGGATGAGGTCTTCCTTCAACTAACTCAACCTCATCAATCTTATCTTGTCCCATCAATTGTTGTTTTAACCATCTTCTACCAGGCTAATGATGCAATCACGCCAATGGTAAAACAATGTCAAATACTATAAAGTGAGCATTTTTTTTTTCCAGAAAGAAGGACACACAAAATTCTCTCAATATAATACCTTAGAGAAACGTAAATCAGGGAAATCAGTGTTTGGTTTAATGCAAATCTCCCCTTGTAGGCCATGAACACCAGACAAGAACCCAACCTCAACCAAATCTAAGCCACTGTCACTACTGGTTTCAACTGCTTCTTGAGTAGCTTAAGATCAAAAGAAAAAAGAGAGCCAATCAAAACCAAAATTATAATCAATTCAATGATAACAGCGTCTCAAAACCTAAATTTCCTTAAGTTTCCACAGCTTGTAAAAAAGAACCCAGAAAAGCAAAGCAAGTATAAACCCAATAAACAAAATTAGTTACCGGTGCTACGAACGAGGAAGCTGGATTTCCCACGAGCTCTCACGAGACTGAAGTGACATTTGGTACGAGACAGAGCCGAGACGGGACGAGATAGTTCGAAGTTTTGGAAACGATGGGAATTATTGGGATTGAATAGTTGAATTGGTGTGAAAGTAATTGAGGTCGAAGAACAGAGAAGCGAAGCTCTCAGCATTATCTCTTCTCTCTCTCTCTCTAAGCAATAGAGATACGACGAATGTCGCAACAACAACAAACAGATCCCAGCTTTACCGAACCTGTTTAAAGACTCTGTATAGTCCGGAGGGTTCTCATGTTCGTGTCATCATGTGTCCATGTCTCACGTGTGAGCACTTAAGTTTGGTAGGTTCAGATTGTATTTTCTAGTGGCTCGCTCGTGCCTACCTTAGGATTTTATCAGCCTTGGAAGCAGAAGTATAAGAGATTTGGTGGGCTGATAACATTATTTGTTACAAAACGGATAGGTTTATGACATCACCAACAACAAGGCATGAACTGCAGTTCAACCTAACACGACATGACACAGTCAGCTTGTTTTGTTATTATTTTCTGTCTTGTTGATAGCTCACCATTTTTAACTATCGAGTAAGATAAACGGAGGCGTAGTTTTGTTTCATTTTCAATGGAGAAGGAAGAAATCTGTTTTGATGTAACCTTCATAGATAAAAGAAACGTTCCTAAGACTATCAAAGAACTTTTAAAGGTTTCTATAAATCATTCATGCATTCTATAAGGGTTTTGTGAACTGAGCAAAATAATACTTTCATAGCAATGAAAGAGCCTGTGACTAATTTTTAGCAGAGCTCTGGGTCCTGGAAAATGCAATCAGGATAACATCAAAGATAAACATACTAATTTAAACCAGTCACAGCACATAAATGTTAAAACCTAGGACTAGGAGGAAACAAACCAAGCTCAGAAACTGAAACACAGCATTACTGAAACTGAGATACAATTTAAACAATCATCTGTGACTAAAACGTTTATGATATTAAGACAAGAACCTTCTTCCCTCTACATGAAACAAGGGGGAGAAAGAGAGGGACATAAACAGATTTTGGACCGAGTTAAGTAACATGATTGTGAAACAGCTTTCAGTATAAAAAACAATTACAAGGTTGGAGAGGAAGGGAATAAGAAACCAGAAGCACAAGAAGTTTGTTAGACCAAAGAAAGGACTAAGTAAAAAATGGATTTAAAACTTACCTACTCTTGTCATTTCCATTAAGCGTATAAATATAGTTAAGTTTCGTTACTTCATTGGATGATATCTGCACATAAGGCATGCAAAATCATAAAACCTTTAATGAGCATTATAGACTATATATATATATACCATGAGCTTGACTCGATCATCGCATACTCAGAATTCCTCCAACCTCGAGGTATGAAATCTCATCTGAATGTTGCAAAGCCAAGAGATGGAAAACGTGGGATAACTTTGCTCAGAACCTTTAAAATAAACAAGAGAAGCTGACAGAAGATTCAAGATTCATGACTCAACAACTTCTGCATTATTTGAATATATTTCTGTATTTCTATGACTGGCGAAGACACATTTAATACGTTCTGGATTCACCAATGAGTCCAGAGAGAGAGAGACATGAACGCAGCTGGTGTTAACTTGCAAAAAGATTTCACGCAATAAGAACTCATTTGTACACATCCATTATATCAGCTTAACCAACTGTACATTTGTGACAAACTGCAAGATTTTCTAGGATCTATCTTGGCAGAGAAGAACTAGCAACATCATAAGATTTAAGCCCACAACTAGGTCTTCTATTAAAAAAAAACGAGCAAGCAAGGAAACTTACTCTCACTAGACTCAACGAGCTTATTCTTTGGTTACCTAATTAACGACCTAAAAAGAGATATGAGAAACTAATTAAGAGCCAATTTATGACTAAAATTCGAAAGGAAAGAAATCAGAATCTGCACTCGATGTATAGAGATAAAAAAAGAGAAGGAAGCTCTTATTCCTTGTTACCAAATCTCCTGCCAATGATAGGCCGAACATCATCAGCAACAGCCAATGTCTCTAAGAAGGGAAGTATCGAAATCAAACCATCATCAGTTGGATCATCGTACCAACTTTTGATAGGGATCCCATTATTTATTTGCAATCTGTATACCTGAAACAATTAACAAAGAAACGATTTGGATGATCAAGATGGGTCCATGTATACACCAAGAAAGTTCAAAAACTATAATGCGACAGATATTCTTCACACTGAAATTGATGGTTGAGACCTTTCATAAAACATAATGAAACGTCAGACTTGAATAATGTACCTGCGGACAGTTGTCAATTATAGCCACTTTGGCCAGATCAAGACCCAGAACATTTAAATCCTTGGTGTAAATTCCATCCAAAAGAATGCACGAATCGCGATAAAAGCGCTGTGATATGAACTTTCCATCTGGGTCCAATATATCTAGAAGTTGTGAGGCATAGATGCTGTGGCTTGCTGTGAAGATGACGACATGAAACAGTTCTACCACCCTCTCCAAGAACCTGTAAAGGTGTGGCCTTTGTTTCACATAGACCGTGTTTTCTTGCATGTTGAAGAAGACCCTGAAGGAAAAATCTGCAGCATTACACGATTCCAAAGTCGAATGGACCAAAGTTTCTGCATGTAAGAAAGAAAGTAAAAAGATATTTGGTAAGTTCAGTAGCTCATTTACCTTGAAGGTAAATAAACAGATAAATTAAACGAGGATACCATACCATCCAAATCAAGGACAAGGGTCACAGACTTCTTTCTTAGGGTATCCCGAGGCCAGTAATTGGATACAACATCTGATAATTCCGGCTGATTTTTTATAAAAAGCTGCGGGTCAAAGTCTTCAGCTAGTTCAGCTTCAGCATGATCCTCTGGTTCAACGTTGTAGGATCTTGTCCGGTTGAACGCCAGAAACAAGTCATGGTTATCGAGATTAATCTTGTCAACATCTGACTTAATATCATCTGTGTTGGCTGATCCATCTTCTAAGTAAGGTAGTACCATGTACTGCTCAGGAAAGATGTAATGAGGCAAGGGACTAATTTCAGTGAAAGCATCATTTGCACTTTCATCAAAAGGCAAGCTCGCAATGAGAACGTCAGAAATATAGAAATCAGAAACGTTGCACGTTTGGTTGTCAAAGCAAATCTTGTTGCTGCTCTCGTCGGCTCCCCACCTGGGGGTTTCCCAGTGCACGGAGTTTCCTGCTGTAAATACTAACGGAAAGAAATCTATTAGCTTATTATATGTCAAACAAAGGCAAACTTATACCAAAACTGCAACAGGAACATATATATATATATATATACCTCGATCATTTCCATCCAGTTCATCATTCAGAACAGGTGAAAATATTGTATCTGAGTTTGACATGTAATTGCAAGCAATTTCCTGCACAGAAATGTTGAAACCACAATTTAAAATTTGCTCATCTAGTATCTGTGAAAGAAGGATTTTCGAAAGTCAACTACACAAATATCAAATCGTACCGTTTTTTCGACAGATTCAGAACCATCAACTGAAGATGCAAACGCCTGAGACTGAGAAGTGTCTTCAACAAGCATTTCAGCGGACTCATTGGTTTCACTATCCCGAGCAAAAGTATCCAAATCTGAAGAAACTGACACAATCATCAGAGAGAAGAAACCAAAAAACAATTGATGACACAAGAAACTCAGATAATCTACATCAACAATTTGATCATAATAAGGAAATATCTTTACCAAGATGCTGTTTCTCATCCTCGTGGCACGTAGGAGTAGTAGCTGTGGTCATGCTTTCCAAGTCCCCTGATATTTTGGACAAAGAGGACGAGCTTCTTATAGTTGCTTTATGTTTCTTACAGACACCAAGAACCTTGCTTATCTTGCTCTTCATTTCTATATATGGCATTGGCTCTGTATATCGAATTATAAAGACCTTTGGACCAAGCACGTATAAGTGTAACGAGACCTTATTGAAAGACCAAACCAGCGGAAGATGCTGCAAAAACAGAGCGCACCACAATCAATCAATTGAATAATAAAACACAAAAATCCAAACAGAATCTACACAGCAGGGGACATGGAATCTCGGATCATGGAGACGAAATCGAGAAGACAAACAAACCAAAAGTCAACCTAACAGAAATAGCAAAACCCAGAATCTTAACACAGAAGGAAACCAAAAAAAAAAACCTAACTATGGTCTCTCTATTCTTAATTCACTCGAGACGGAGAAACAAAATCAAAAAATTACATGCTCTACTTAAAAGTAAAATTCCAACTTCAAATCAAAGATACACTAACATAGAATCAAGTCATCTTTAAGCCGAATTCGAGAGCGATTAAACAAAGTAAAAAACGAAATCTAGGCAGAATCATAACTCAATTTAAACATAACAAAATTCACAAATCCAGCACAATTCAAGACAAAACAAAAAAAAAGGAAAACTTTTTTTTTTAACCCAGATGAAAATGAAAGTTTTTTTTCCAATAAATCCAACAAAATCAAAGCAAAAACAACTACAGAATCAGAAATCGAAAGTCAAACAACACAGAAGATAAAAAACGAAATTTACAGGTGAAGACGAAGAAGATCGAATTTGAGGGAAGAAAACGAAGACAGACCTGAGAGAGAAAGGAGAGGAGAGGATAAGAGAAGAGAAGAGAGGAGCTGTATCGTCGTCGTCGTCGTCTTCGTCTACTTTGTGTTTGTGTTTTGTGTTTGTGGGTCTTGTCTCTCTCTCTTCTTCTCTCTGGGTTTCTCTCACATAACTTCCACGAACGGTCAATAGAGAATGATATGAGCCTTATGACGGCTCTTTATTTCATCTAATCAACGGCTACGATTTGTTCCTTTGGTGGGCGCTTCTACTCCAATACCTATCCAACACGTGTTCTTGTAGACCAGCTGGACGACTCACCCACATAATTTGACGCGTGTTGAAGCCCCTCGCTTTTTTTTTTTTAGAATTTTTTTTAACAACTTTTAAGATTCCTCTGTTTAAAACATATTACGAAAATGTACTAAATATTTTAATTGTTCCTCTTTCGTCCATTTAAAAACCAATCCGAACTAAACCAAAATTGAATTGAAATTTGTTTACATCGTGATAACCAAAACTGATTGTGCACACAAACAAAACTGAACCGGATAAACTGAAGTGAAATAAAACCAAATTGACCGGATACTCCCATTGGATTAAATACCAAACCGAACCAAATTGACATTACACCGAAAAATTACAATTGGATTTTTTAATGGTTTTATTAATTCGTAATTCAAAGTTTGGTAAACGGTTTTTTCGTTAAGTTTGTGTTTTGTCTAAAGGCTTTAAAATAACAGCATCAGTTACGTGTTTCATCGGCTTTCATGAGATTCATATAGAACTGATGGAAGTGTCAGAAGATAGATTTGCTTCATTGACTGCTCCAGATTCTTGACTCTACAAAGAACATATATTCTTAGTAAACAAGACTAAGAAGATATAAAATAATCAAAATCGAAGCAATCATGTTCGATTTTTTTAGCAGACCTTTTGAATATCACTGTTTGTTGTGGAGACCTGTGGCTGTGGTATAGAGGGTCTTTGTTCCTCGCCTTTTGCTTCTCCTTGCAACTGCTGTTGCTGAAGATAGAGAGCATACTGTTGTTGTTGCCATTGTTGTTGCTGTTGGTACCACTCTTGTTGTTGTTGGAACTGAATTTGCTGCTGATTTTCTGGTTCTTGGTTCTGTTGCTGTGTATTGATCTGTTCCACTTGTTGAGACTGGGGATACTGGGTTTTGGCTTGTGATTGGTACTGTTTGGAGAGGAGTTGCAGAAGATTCTGATCTAGTTGTGGCTGAGCGTTCTGATTTGGTTGTGGCTGTTCAGACATAAGCTGTTGTTGTTGCTGTTGTTGCTGTTGTTGCTGGTAGTAATAATAGTTATAATAATATTGTTGCCACATCTGGTTATAAGCTTCATGACTCTGCATCTGACCTTCTTTTTGGTAGTTACTTTGCACTGGATTCTGAGGAATCTGAGTTTGAGGATAAGCAAAGGATGTTTGAACCTGAGATGTAGAGTTTTGATATTGGTTCTGCGGATTCTGTGAGTCTGGAGGGTGTGCAACCATGTGCTGACCAAGTATCTGAGTTTGAGGATAAGCATTGGATGTTTGAACCACAGGATGCATCTGAAGTGCAGAGTTTTGAAATTGGTTTTGCGGATTCTGTGAGATTGAGCTTTGTACCGCTACCCCATTGTCTCGAGGAGCAACACCCATTTGCTGACCGAGAGTTCCGACTGAATAAGACATCTGAGGAGGTCTCTCTTGAGAACGAGGTTTCGAATCTTTGTGAGTCTGGTTATGGTTAAAATCTCTTCTGTGGTACCTGTTCCGACCAGTTTGCCTAAAAGACTCTTGACTTTGGTAACTTTGGGGACTCCTTGAGCCACTAGGTTGGATCACTATAGCATCTGATTTCACAGTATCTACTGAATTGGACGAAAAGTGAGCTTGTTTCGTGACAAAACCATGGTTTGGTGTGGCTTGGATCGGTAGGCTAACTTCACGAGAGCGTTCACCACCTTCATCCGCTGTTAATCCCATGGACAGATCACTCTGTGACTCACACAAATTCTCCCTCTCAGCAACATTATCGTTTCCTTGAACTAGATTTCCTGAAGCCAGACACCCCCGATTAAGCTCAGTGTTTACATAGTCCACCCGAACAGCATCTTTAGATTGGGCACCATCAGAGTCTAGAGATGACTCTTTCTTTTCTTTTGGTGGCGAATCGACTGTGTTGCTAATGCCTCTGTTTGTTATTAGGTCCTGATTCGAGCACTCACGAGCCTTCTCTCTTCTCTGAATTAACTCTCTAAATGATCTCCCTAAAGGACGGGATTCATGTAACTTGGCTCTAGCAGAATGTGGGAATAATTTGATGTGTCGACCCAAAGCCTTCCTCACATCATGGATGGTTCCAGAGAGATCAATAAACTGCTCAAATCCAAGAGCAATTACTAAGTACCCAAAACATTCTTTGGAATCAACAAATAGGGAAATAATGAAATAGACGACAGAAGCTCCTATCTGAAATAAAAAGCTTACCTCCATGTATAAATTTGATATCTCCTCTTTGTCCTCTGCGCTCAGACCATCGGAGGAATCTGCCTGGTGAGATATTTCCTTATCTATGATAGGATCTAACAAATCCACTTGTCGCGACCCTCCATGCATCATTAAGAGTCTTATAAGTTCCTATAACCGCAAAAAACATGGTAACAGACGTTTAGAGCAATCAGTGGACAATTATGATTTCCATGTGAGGAATTATGATTAAGTTTGAACTGACAGCCGATTAACTCACCTCAAGAAGTAATTTGCAGTGAGGAATTTTCTCATTGCCGTCTATCAGAATCTGAGCTGCATCATCAGCACTATCTGTAATCTACAAAAAGGAAGACAACCATAAGATAGTGAACAAATTCTAAAATATGTGATGCATTGAAGGCGAGATAGTGACCCAAACAGTTCCCATAGCTCTCAATCTTGACATGTTATTAACAGATAACTGAAATACAAACCTTTGCTAGGCAGATACATTACTTACCATGTACTTGAGGCGAGATAATCGAACATACAGCAGTCCGGTGGTTTCCAAATTTTCTTTTCCAATGAGTGTTTTCTCCAGAGCTTCTCTGTATATAGTAACAGCAGCTTCAAAATTACCCTGCATGGAACACTGTATAATCAGATATTCTTGACCACTGAGACGTCAAAACCAGATGGTACCGAATAGTGTATCATTCTTACCAGGCGCTTTTCCATGTTAGCCTTCTTAGTCACAGATTCAACAAAACCAAAACCCAGTTCCTCACTACATCGAGACAGAGCAACTGAAGCAGCAGATGCATCCCCAACGTGTTCCTTGAATCTTGCATTGAATAGATGAATAACAGATACATTCTACGATGAACATACAAGGTGTCATGCAATGTATGAACCTAGTTATTCATCTAGCTTGTATCTGATTTTTTTAGATACACTAAAGCAAAGATAACCCAATTTACCTTGAGAAAAGTCTGTGACGCTCGAGCCAATGCAAAGTTTGCTAGCTCTCTTCCACCCTTGTTTTCTACAAAATCCACATAGCGGAACCAGAACTCGGTGTAATTAGCGCAGGGTATTAAGCATCTCTCATAAAGCTTAATAGCCTGCAATAAAGAAAAAGAAACAAGTTTTATATATAAACAAGAACGGGACAAGAGCCAAACTGAATCAAAAACAAAGGAATACCTCTTACCCAGTCAAAGTCTTCATATGATTCGGCGAAGCTCAAATATGCATGCCAATTGTCAAGCTGATTAGTGTCCAACGGATTTACATGAAAATAAGGCCTGCGGATATTTGACTCAAAGCAGCTTATCTTCTCCATCAACTTCTGTGAATCTTGATAGAACTGTTCCCCAATTGACAAATATACATGCAGTGCTTTTGACAAAGCTGAGCTAGAGGAAGGACCCATCAAGTCTCTCACAACAACAGAGATCTCCTCATCAGTGTGACGTGTAGGGACCAAATCTTCTTCCATAGGGTCTGGAGAAAGGTCTCCGTTAACATCTATTCCACATTTAATCTTCTCTTTCAAAGAAGCCGCAATCTTCCTGAAGCTGAAGACAGTGCATGACAAGTTATAATGTAATGGAGAAAGAAAAACTTAAGCTACAGGAACTCGAAGTACTGGAAAATTATAGTAGTCATTTTAGAACATATGTAAAAGGACATACTTTTTGTAATAGAGATCCAACTTTTTGGACGGATTTTTCAGGGTCCGGAGATATACATGAGCCAGTGAACTCCATTGCTTTTCTCCCAGAAGATATTCTATATATTTGTCCCAAAGAGTGCAGCAAGAGTAATCTTTTCCAACAAATGAAAGTCCCCTTTCAAATAATCTGTTAGAAGTGAAGTAATCAGCTCCACAAAATCTAGCATCAATTGAATATGCTGAACAACTTAAACAATTTGAGCCAACTCTAGTGACTAGAACAATTCTAATGATGAGTAAGATGCTGTTGAGTTCCAAATTACAATTGAAAAGTTTCAGATAACTGGTTACTCAAAGAATAAAACACAAAGGCCTACCCAAAATGCAGAAATACCTACTAACATCATGAGGATCTTCATAAGCAGCAACACCGAATGAGCAATAGTCGAGCCATACAGCTACAGAATAAGTAGCTGCTTTTACTGCTCGTTCGAAAACTTCAACAGCATCTTCCAAAGTGCATAACTTTATCTTATGGTAAGCATATTTCCTCCAGTAGCCATGGCACAACGGAAACTCCAACAAGAAAGCATCGTAAACTAAACACAACTTCGTAATATCATCCTACAATAGCAACAAGTTCAACGATTTTTTTAGTTCCTGAGAAACAAAAAGTTTTGAAATATAAATCAAAGAACCCTAATTTTAGATCACCAAATCAGACATGCAACTACAATGAGTGGTGGCTTACGGGGAACGAAGACTCGATTTCGGAGATTAACAAAACCCATTCATCAAAATCAAGTGCTCCACTGGAAAAAGTTTCTTGTAATCTGTCGTTTTCGAGGAAATCTGCAAACGAAATCAACCCATTGAGGTGATGACTTAAGATTCTACTTCCTTCTTTGAGTAATGGCGGAAACTGATGCACAGAGAGAGAAAGAGAGTTAGGGTTTACCAGTAGATCCGTCTAATTCTGGAGACGGTGGCAATGGTTCCTTATCGGAGACGGCGGTCCTAACCTCCGTCGTCACCATGGTTGGACAAGACTTTGAATTTTATTCTTTTTAAGGAAATTTCTTACTTTTTTAAGATCTTCGGTTCAAAGTTCAAACTTCAAACTGGTCTGAATAATATTTTAATTAAAAATTATATAAACACATTGAATTAATTATTGTATTAACTTTAGATTTTGATGTGGATTAATTTGTTAAAATTTCGAGTAAAAAGTGACGAGGTAGAGAAAAGAGAAGAGAGAAAAACAAATAATATACAATAATTAAAATTAAAATATAATTTAAAAACGAAATGAAAAAAGTACAACCAAAAAAGATATCAAAAATAAAATACAAATAGAAATTACATAAATATAAAATTAGATATTTATATCATTCTGTAAATATTTGTAAAATACTAGAAATTGGGGACAAATAAAGTTATCACATATTTAATAGAACAAATATTACTTTCAAAAGCTACAATTATTAGGATAAAGAAAATAAGAGTTCTTTAAGAAAACAAACACAAAAATTTAAAGGTTTTTAAAATCCAGAGGTTATTCAATTCTTGGTGTTAAAATAGTTTGAGTGATCTATGTTATTTATTGTTTTCAAAATTGAAATATGTTAAACAAAAGCATATCTAAAAAAAATAAGAAAATATTAATCAAGTGCTCAAAAATTAAAAAAATATATATATATAAAAGAAATGTAAAAGTTTACTTGGAATAAAACATATTAAAGAAAACTTATTCTAAACATCACACACACCCAAAAAAAAGAATAGTGAAAATACTATTTGAGAAAGTTATTTGTAATAAAATAATTAAAATTATAATTAAAAAAGAAATCTATTTGTGGATAAATACACATATTTAAAAGTTAGAGTAATCTTATGAGTTTGTAAATTTAGGGGAAAAAAACACATTATATGACTATACATATTTTAAAGTAAGAAAATTATATATGTGAACGTAATTTTTTTAGTCAAACAGTTAAGATAAAATGTAATATTTGATGTTATAATATAATGTTTATGGATAGAAACGGGTCCACCTATGAGATTCATTACTAGGAAGCAAAATTTACATATTGTACAACACTGTCAAAGAAACTTCGCTACAAAGAGTGGGTCTTTCTAAGATTTTTTTACGTCTACGTTAGTAAGTAATGATCACTCAAACCGATAAAAAAAAAGAGTATTTTCGAAAATGAAAAAGATGAAAAATAGTTATGATATGTTTTCATAATCAATAAATATATTATAAGTAAGTTAATAGAACATGAAAAGATAGTAAATGCAAGAGATGATCAATGTATACAGCTTAATAAAATAAATTTGATATATATATAAATTTATATTTTAATGTTGCATAATTAAAATTATATTCAACTGTTTGCATTAATAATAAAAAAATTATAAAGACTAAACTTTTTTTTTAAAAAAAACTGTACCCGCTCGTCTTTGAATTTGCAAAGTAATTAAAAATTCAGGCAGAGTTTGTTTATGCATCCTACTCTTTGTGGAGCATGAAAAAAAACACAAAAACCTAATTATTTTTAGGAACAAAAAGATATATTTAGGCAGAGTTTGTTTATGCATCCTACTCTTCGTTATTTTTTATTCATTTATTTCTTCTTTTGTTTTTAAATTCTCTTTTATCATTCTAACAACTATCATAAACAAAAAAGATATAGCAAGTGTTTGTCATATAATTATTTATATATATAAATCGAACCATCAATTATACAAAAATCAAAAAAAAAAAAAATTTGTTGGAATAACAAAGAAATCCAAGTTAGAAAATGTCATGGTATCAACTATCATACCTAAGAAATTATCCAAAGCTTCAAATCCCAAAAGAGAAAGGATTATTTGAACCGACCTCTCTGCTCTATATAAAAACTCTTAGCCCTTTCTCAACTTCTCACCAAAGAAATTCATCACATATTTACATACTTCCATATCTCTCTTCTAAAAAACTTGATTCTCTCATTCCGAAGTTAAGAACCAGAAACACGATCATGGCTTTGATCAAAAACAACATGCTTTTCACTTCATTGTTGATTCTTGTAGCTCTTTTTGGAGTTGCAGTTGGAGGAACCATTCACAAGGTTGGCGATTCGAATGGGTGGACTATGATGGGAGATTACGAGGCGTGGGCTTCTTCAAGAACTTTTCAAGTTGGAGATTCTTTGGTGTTCGCATACAACAACAATTTCCACGACGTCACTGAAGTCACTCACAATGATTTCGAGAGATGTGAATCGTCTAAACCGCTTATGAAATACACAAGTGGATCTGACTCAATCAGTTTAACTAAATCGGGACTCCAACAGTTCATATGTGGAGTTCCTGGACACTGCAAGTCGAGACAGAAACTTCAAATTCACGTTTTACCGACCTCGTTGGTCCCGTGACTGCTCTGGTTCCTAGACCAGTCCGATCACCGAGCTCTTCCTCGTCTCTTTCACCAGCCAATGCTCCACAATATCAGCATCAGATGGCTCCATCACCTCTTCAAAGCGGTGCCTCGAAGTCAGCTTCTTGGATCGGTTTTAGCTTTGAAACAACCCTTTCTGTTTTTTTTTTATATAACACACTAGTGGTCCCATACCCACTAACATCCTAGCAACAATCAACAACAGCGGATAACAAAACAATTCCATTAAATCAATAAGAGTCCAACAATAACATTCCAATAACCAACAATGCAATAATCCAAACCAACAATGAAATATCAAAGTTCCAACATCCTACAATGTTCTATCAACTCAACACTAGCAACCTAACAATAGCTATACCACAATCAATCAAGCCTCTAGAACATCCTCCTCCTCATCGCCTTTGATTCCACGATCACACTTGCCTTTACCTGCACACCACAAACAACAATTGAGATGCGTAAGTATTATCATAATTACTTAGTGAGACCGTCCTCCCATCTACTAGGTTATACACACAAGCATTTGAGACTCTCAAGTTTAAGCAAACAAACAAACACACAACAATACATCAAACCAGGAAAACAAGTCTAGGATAGGGCTAGTGTCGACCGATGCTACATCGGTGCCGATCGATGCCTCACGACATGGTGCCCATCGATGCCTCACGACATGGTGTCGACCGATGCTACAAGGTGCCGATCGATGCTTCTTCTGCAGACACGAACTGCACGAACACGAACGTC
>NC_025704.1:28199066-28199241 GCF_000633955.1 Camelina sativa | reverse complement strand
CAACAGCGGAAAACAAAACAATTCCATTAAACCAATAAGAGTCCAACAATAACATTCCAATAACCAACAATGCAATAATCCAAACCAACAATGAAATAACAAAGTTCCAACATCCTACAATGTTCTATCAACTCAACACTAGCAACCTAACAATAGCTAGACCACAATCAATCAA
>NC_025704.1:28185173-28198664 GCF_000633955.1 Camelina sativa | reverse complement strand
AAGTTCCAACATCCTACAATGTTCTATCAACTCAACACTAGCAACCTAACAATAGCTATACCACAATCAATCAAGCCTCTAGAACATCCTCCTCCTCATCGCCTTTGATTCCACGATCACACTTGCCTTTACCTGCACACCACAAACAACAATTGAGATGCGTAAGTATTATCATAATTACTTAGTGAGACCGTCCTCCCATCTACTAGGTTATACACACAAGCATTTGAGACTCTCAAGTTTAAGCAAACAAACAAACACACAACAATACATCAAACCAGGAAAACAAGTCTAGGATAGGGCTAGTGTCGACCGATGCTACATCGGTGCCGATCGATGCCTCACGACATGGTGCCCATCGATGCCTCACGACATGGTGTCGACCGATGCTACAAGGTGCCGATCGATGCTTCTTCTGCAGACACGAACTGCACGAACACGAACGTCGATCCTCCGTCTCAATTCATCTCGAAACCGTCTCAAACTCACCCAAACACCTCGGAATCCTATGGTAAACATGAAAACAACGAACACAAGCAAGCAGACACCACAAGCAACAAAGAAAACACCCAAACAAAAGAGATCTCATGCTTAGATCAACCATGGTCAAGCACTCACCTCAAAAACAGGAAGATTGGGTTGAGAAATCGATGGAATCAACACCTCCAGGTGCTTCTCCTTCGTTCCCAGCAACAGCTATCCCTTCTACAGTCACAGATCTCTCCAAAACGCCAAGAACAAGCCCAAAAACTCACAGAAACGTTTTTCTCTCCTTTTCTCCCTCTTTCCTCTGATAAACGGCGACAAAACACTCTAAAACCCTTAATTTGTCGCTTCCCCACTTAAATACTCGATTTAGGTCACTAAGCCAAACCAACCCAAACCAAAATCGCGAATTAAAACAAACCCAACGAACCCAGGATTAGTGGTGTCGATCGATGCTACAAGAGTGTCGATCGACACTCCTACCAAAACCGCATAATCCAGTTCGCGGATGTTACAATTCTCCCCCACCAATAAGGATTCGTCCTCGAATCCCGCAGTACCGTCCATCCATCAAGGACCTCCATGCCACCGTCAACATGGCCCGCACGTCCTCAGACCGGATTGAACACTGTCAGCCAAGGTTTCCCGTGCAACTGTCACAACAGCCCGCACACCTCCGACTGACCCACGAAGTCTCCCTCTAGCCAATATACTCGCATCATAAATACTATTTGCTCACAACTCAGTGCTTCCCCCGTCCGTGGTCGCAACCAACCGCCTTAAGCTACGACATCCAGGAAGTCACTCACACACTCCCCCCGCTCTCGGGTCGCAACCCTCGAGACATACCAGCTCACTGCCGAGCCGTGGCTCACAGCTACGGTATCCAGGGAGTCTCAAATATCCCGCTCTTGGGTCGTCACCCTCGAGCGCGCTCTTGGATCGTCATCCGAAGCATCATACCACTCCCACTCTCTGGCCACAAAGTCCATCGAGCTATCGGTATCACATGAGTTGGGCCAACACGGCCTTTAGCAAAAACAAATCTGATGCCAACGAGTATCTCCCGGCTAGATCTACCTCAACACTTCCCACAAAAATTCCCTTTTAGAAACTTTCTAAATCTGGAAACCTCCTTTTTGTGTAAACTTTCTATTTATGGAAACTTCCAAAAATAGAAACCCGAGCTATTTCTCTTCTTCCCATGACAACAACAGTCAAACATAAAGAAAAATACTCATTTTATTAATCTCAAAAATGTCATAATCGTTACAACCTCAACGAGAATACAATAGAAAAATAAGATACAACAATCCAAGCCATCCACCCGCATCCCGAGTACCAACTCATCTTGGTACTTAGTCGCACAACCAACCACCAAGTATCAAGAGAGATGGGCTGGAATACTCCGTACCCGCTCCAGCCACGGACTACCACTTGAACCCGGCTAGACAAGCTCAAGTCGCGGCCTGCTTCTCAAACCACTTCTTAAACCTTGCCTTCATCCTCGCCTCGGGATCCCAAGTCTGCTCCTCTACCCCATCACAGTCCCACAAGACTCTCATCAAAGGAATCTTCTTCTTCCGAAGTTCCTTGACTCTCCTCCCAAGTACCCTCAACGGTCTCGCCTCCAAAGTCATGTTGGGCTGAAGATCCTCCGGAATCTTAGGCAACAACCGATCACCCTCGTGAAGACACTTCCTCAGCATCGACACATGAAATACCTTGTGGAACGCATGCATAACCTCAGGAAACTCCAGCCGGTATGCCATTGGTCCCACCCGCCTAACCACTCTGAACGGACCCATGTACCTCGGACTCAACTTAGTCTCTGTCAATGACCTGTTCGGACCCCGCAACATGGCCATCTTGAGGTACACTCTATAACCAACCTGAAACTCAAGATCCTTCCTTCTCTTATCAGCATAGCTCTTTTGCTGATCCTGAGCCTCCTTCATGTTCAACCTCAGAACCCGAATCTTCTCCGAGGTCTCATGAACAAAATCCACACCATATATGCTCCTCTCCCCCACCTGAGTCCAACATAACGGTGTATGACACGACCTCTCATACAATGCCTCATAAGGAGCCATCCCAATACTCGCTTTGTAGCTGTTGTTGTAAGCAAACTCCACCAAGCTCAAATGATTTGCCAATTACCACCCCAATCCAACACGCACATCCTCAGTAAATCCTCTAAAATCTGGATCGTCCTCTCTGACTGACCGTCCGTCTGAGGATGGTAGGCTGTACTCATATGCACCTTCGTGCCCATCT
This sequence comes from Camelina sativa, assembly GCF_000633955.1. Lineage (NCBI taxonomy): Eukaryota > Viridiplantae > Streptophyta > Magnoliopsida > Brassicales > Brassicaceae > Camelina > Camelina sativa. The sequence goes on along the minus strand of NC_025704.1, from coordinate 28,195,901 downwards.
CTACCTGAAACGCCTTCCAGAACACCAAGGTGAACTTGGAATCTCTATCAGACACAATACTAGCAGGCACACCATGCAATCTGACTATCTCCCTCACGTACTTCTTGGCCAAAACCGCTGCTCCATCAGTTTTCTTGATGGCCTGAAAATGTGCAGACTTAGTCAAATGGTCCACAATGACTCAAATCGTATTGAACGTCCTCGACACAGGCAAACCCACCACGAAGTCCATCGTGATCAAATCCCACTTCCACTCTGGAATGGGCAAACTCTATAATAATCCACCAGGAACCTGATGCTCCGCTTTCACTAGCTGGCAAGTATCACACTTTGCCGCCCAGTCGGCTACGTCCTTTTTCATCCCGACCCAGTGATAATACCGCTTGAGGTCACGGTACATCTTGGTTGCCCCTAGATGAATAGAGAACTTGCTCGAATGAGCCTCTCTCAGTATCTCCTGCCTCAAATCCTCACCCTTGGGCACACAAACCCGACCATGCACAAGGATAGTACCATTAGCAGACACCTGATACTCTGATCCCGCAGCCTTAAAGGCATTCACCAGCCCCTCATCGCTCTCCTGAGCTAACCGTACTCTGATCAACAAATCTGCTCTATCAGCTGCCTCCAAATCCTAAGGTTCCTGTGAGATAGCACACAACCTCAATGCACTAATCTCACCTACCAACGCCTCCATATCCTGCTCCTGAGCCGAAGCCGCCCGCTTCCGACTCAAGGCATCTGCACCTAGGTTAGCTTTACCAGGATGGTAAGCTATGTCCAGATCATAATCCGCTACTAACTCCATCTAACGCCTCTGCCTCAAATTCAGCTCAGGCTGAATAAAAATGTACTTCAGACTCTTGTGATCTGTAAATACATGTACCTTCCCACCATACAGATAAGATCTCCAAATCTTCAGAGCAAAAATCACTACTGCCATCTCTAAGTCATGAGTAGGATAATTAGCCTCGTGCTTCTGCAACTGCCGCGAAGCGTAGGCTATAACCTTCCCCTGCTGCATAAGAACACAACCCAACCCCACTCCAGAAGCATCTGTATACACAACATAAGGCTCGTTCTGCTCAGACAGTGCTAACACCGGCGTGGTAGTCAACATCTGCTTGAGGCTTGCAAAACTCGCCTCACACTCCGGTGACCACACAAATGGAACCTTCTTCCCTGTAAGCTTAGTCATCGGCTGTGCCATACTCGCAAAACCCCGAACAAACCTCCTGTAGTAACCTGCTAACCCCAGAAAACTTCGAATCTCAGTGGCGCTCTGCGGCCTCGGCCACTCCCGGATGGACTGAATCTTCTTGGGATCCACCAAAACTCCCTCTGCAGAAACAATGTGACCTAAGAACCCCATCTCACGCTGGCAGAAACTGCACTTACTCAGCTTAGCAAACAACTTCTGCCCCCGCAGCTTCTCTAGAACTGCTCTCAGATGTACTGCATGCTCCTCAGAACTCTTGGAATATACCAGGATGTCGTCGATGAAAATGATGACTGACACGTCCAGAAACTCCTGGAACACGCTCTTCATCAATCTCATAAACGCAGCTGGCGCGTTTGTCAAACCGAACAGCATCACCACAAACTCATAGTGCCCGTATCTCGTCCTGAAAGCAGTCTTCCTCACATCTGCCTCATGTATTGGAATTTGATGATAACCCGACGCTAAGTCAATCTTGGAGAACCAAGTAGCACCCCTTAACTGGTCCAACAACTCGTCAATTCTTGGGAGAGAGTACTTGTTCTTCACAGTGACTCGGTTCAAACCCCGATAGTCGATACACAACCGAAAACTCCCGTCCTTCTTCTTAACAAACAGCACCGGTGCTCCCCACGGTGAACAACTAGGACAGATAAAACCCTTACTCAACAAGTCCTCCAGCTACTTCTTCAGCTCTGCCATCTCTGCTGGAGCAATCCTGTAAGGAGCCTTGGATAACGGCATTGTCCCCGGTTCCAGTACAATAGTAAAAGGATCCGACCAAGATGGTGGTAATCCCTGCAATGACTGAAACACATCCTCAAAGTCCTCCACTACCAGAATACCGCTAACCGTAGACTTCTCCACTGACTCTGGCATAGATATAGTAACCAGATAAGCCTCACGGCCCTTCTCGATCATCTTCCCAGCCTGAATGGCCGAGATCATGATACTCCCCGAAGTCGGTCTAATACCCTGAAAAACCAACTTCCTCCTGGACGCTCAAACTCCACTCTACCCCGATAGCAATCCAAATGCACCTTATGCCGATGCAACCAATCCTTCCCAAGAATAACATCATACAACTCCACGGGACTGATAAGCAAATCCGTTGGCCATGACTCCTCCACGATCTGAATATCAACTCTTCTAGCTCGTCCAATAACTCGCAGAAACTTGCCTCCCGCAACCCTAACAACTCTTGTACGCTCCCCGGAGTCCCATCTGATTCCCGCACTCTCTGCACACTCTGGAGTAATGAAGCTATGAGAAGCTCCAGAATCAAACATAACATGGGACTTAAACCCCCCCCCCCCCCCAACAAGGTCCCTACACACACCTCATGTGTTGAGAACCTAACACTTTATCACAGGAAAACATAAAATCTGACCCTACTAAANGTTTGAATCTCAGAAGTTATACCTGTGATCGCTCTTGCACTAGTGCCACCGGTCTCCACAGTCGAGTACACCCGCGACGTCGGCTCGATCCAACCCACCGGCTGCACACCCTGCTGCACTCATGGCTTACCACCAGCCTGCACCACTACTACTGCCATCTGATGCAACTTGGGACAACGAGGCTTGATATGCCCTGTCTCTCTGCAGTAGTAATACACACGAGTATCTGTCCGCGGCTCCGCCACCGCCTGCTGCTTTGTCACTGCCCGCTGCTCACCTCTCTGTGGACAGTTCGTCACCTTGTGGTCCCTGCTACCACACCCAAAGCATCTCGCACCACCGTACCTTGATCTCTGCATATCATCAAACTTCCTCTTCTGCCCATGCGCAGGCTTGCCGCCCTTGCTAGGAACAGAATGCGGTTGAGACCGCTGTGGCTGCAGCGAAGAACTGACCACAACCACCTGTGACCTCAAATCATCCTCTATCCCAGCTGCAACCTCAACCAGCTCCGCTCTCGTAGCATAGCTCCGCACTCTGCACCGAGTCCTCAGATCATCCCGCAGAGCCAACAAGAACCTCCGCACCTGAGCCGACTCTGGCCCCCATGCCCGGCCTACATACCCCACAAGCCAACTGAACTCTGCATCCAGCTCCCGCACTGTATGGTCCCCCTGAGTCAACCCTAAGAACCGTGCCTCCATACGATAAAGAGCCTCGTGAGGAAAATACTTTGAGTTAAACTCCCTCACAAAATCTCCCCAAGTCATATCCCGCTGCATCCTCCGTGCTGTCACCGACCTCCACCACACACGTGCATCACCTAACAAGTAGTACACTGCCAAATCCACTCTGAACTGGTCGGGACATTGAAGCGAAAGGAAAAGATCCTCCATCCGCTCTATCCACTCATTCGCTACACTCGGATCTGTACCTCCTGAGAAATACCCCGCTCCCACTCGCTGCAGCTGCACTATCATCTTCACATACTGAGCATCCACTACCTCGGCCCCCGGCTGCACACCTGCCTGCAAACCCGCCACAGGCTGCACCGCTGGAACCTGCCCACCAACCACTGGCGGCACTACTGGAACCTGCCCACCAACCACTGGCGGCACTACTGGAACCTGAAGTTATAAGAAGCTAAAATCTTCACATAGAGTTGGAAGTAGCTGAAGTTATAAGAAGGTCAATGTAACAAACAATGTTTAAAACTGTATTCTTTACAATAGGGAAAGTAAAGACATATTGGAATAGACAATCTAAGCTTTTTGAGCAAGTCAAGCAAAAAAAGTTTAACTAGCAATATCACAAGCATCATATACACAGTTACGATTGTTCAACAAGAGAAGCAAAAATTTATCTCCAATCCGGTTAATAAACCAAAGAAAGTCCATGAGCCAGTCTCATTGCCATCGAAGCGTCCCAAGAGATGATAAACATTGTGTATGCAATCATTGAACGTGTATATTCCCCATAGAAAGCTTTTATAAAATTGCAGATTCTCCACTACTTTAACCAAGAATTCCTCCAGAAATCTCTGTTTCTGTGTCTTCTTTCTTTTAATGACAGTCCCTAAGAAGTAAAACACTGTCATCTTCAAACGGTCGTCATTATCTCCATTGTTCATTTATTCTAGTTTTTGTAACAGCAGTTATATTTATTTACTTAGTGTTAGCAAAGTGTCCTTTCAACAAACTCTAAACTGCCAAAATTTATTTTTGTGACCTATTTGGTGTTCATGGCAGTGTAATCCGATAAACAAGGCATGCTCCCTAATAGAATAACAAATTAGAACACCATTCACGATGAACCAACATTCATTATTCCTTATAATATCAGCTGTTCGAAGAAGTAAAGTCCACATACCCCCGTATACATGTTTCTTGTCCCGATGCATATGGAAGAAGTGTCTAAATTGGGGGTGATCTAAAAACCAGCTAAGCTTAGATGTTAAAAAAATTTTCATTAAGAAAGTAACCATCCCGCCAATATAGCACCTCGAACCAAGTTTAAATTTATGTATTTAATTAGTTTGATCTAAGAATAACCAAGGTGTATATGGTGAAATCAGAGGAACTGGCTGAACTGAATCTTGCGAACTAATCAAATCCAAATACAAACTAAAATTAGAAACCAACAGCAAACAAAACCAATTCTTTTGAAAAGGTTGATATTTGTTTCCAAGCTCTGCATACCAAATGTGAACTATTAACCAAAAGTGATAATCCATTAACTTAGCAACAACAGCTAACTAGTCGTACAAAAAGCAAAAAACAACAGAAGCAAAGCTAATAAATTTGAAACAGAACCGCCTTAACTTCACAACTTCACTACTAAATTCACTCCAATTAGCATTCAACATGAAAATATTCAACAGATTTTCCAACTTCTCTTGGCCTAATTTCTCGAATAGCTATTTATTGTTGTACACATCAAACCCACAAGCAATCAAGGCGAAAAAGATACTTACTGGTGTTCCATTTACTCGTGCGAATATTAATTCCCAGTTGTTCTTGTGCGACTATTGATTCTCAGAGAGTTACTCAGATTGCTTCTCATAGAGAATCGAACTTGAGTATTTGTGCCTGACCTAGGCACACTTCTCTAATTATTATTATTATTATTATTTTTTTTTTTTGGGTCGAATCTCAGATTGCTTTTAGGGTTTTTATTAGAGGAGACAACTATATATTTTTTTAGTTATTGAGTCGTTACATTTAAAAATAATAATAGTAGGTGATAGTTATATGCAATTTTTCATTTCTAAGAATCTACCAAACTATATAAGACATTTGAAAATAACAGTCAATACTATATTTATTTAAAGACTACACTTTATAAAACAGAAAAGAACAAAAATAACATTTTCTTTATTACAAATTATTTAAATAATTAACTAAAAATAATAATTTTAAAACCTAAAAATTAACTGTAATTCGTAATTAATTATTTTATAATTAAAAATTATTAAGATTATATATTTACTGTCTTTAAAATAATATTATATATTTAATATTTTGAATAAAATAAAAATAAATATATTAAAATTACTTTTTATATTATTTAGATTCTAATCTATTGAAAAAGGTAATTCAAGACTATATAATTTAAATTATACATATATATTTTTCAAACTTTTAAACTTATTTTATTCAATGTTGATTTATCTCTAAGATCAATTTTTTGAACTATCGATTTATTTTTCTACTTATGTTGAGTTAGTTAATTTTTTTTTCTGCCATCTTTCAATCTTTAAGGTCAGTTTGCTCGCAATTACCAGCAGATTTCAGCGATGATCATGATTTTTGGGAAGCACCACCAAGTATCGCTACAAACTCAAACTTTTGTTGTGCACAACAAAATTGACTTCATTGCAGCCTTATCAGAAAAATGTTATTTTGCAGTTCAAGATTTTCCAAATATATTGACAGGAAGAGCGGAGGGAGAAATTCCATTTGGTAAGTTGTAATTTTTTGTTAATTTTCATAACTAAAAATTATAAACACTTCTTAAATATTATTGTTTATTTATATATAACCTAACTTTAATATTATGATTTCGGTGTAGATGTTTATGGAGTTATTTGTGGGTATTCATATTATTGTATATGAAGAAAATGTTCCATGCTCCTTATAACGACTATTTGTTTTATAAAAAATGTAGCAAAGAAAAGATATGGTATATAACAACTAGAGAAACACTAAAATACGAAAAACGGGATGAAGAAGAAACTGTAGACCAAAACTTCTAACCAACAGATGGCGACATCCACCTGTGTCTTTATCCGTCGTTAATTTCATTAAAATGTATGTTTGTGGTTTTATGTTTCACCATAGATTGTAACATTTGTGCCTGTTTTACTTTCTTTGTTAAATTGCCTTTCATTGTTCTGTTTTCTATTTTCAGATATATGTCAGTAAAAAGTAACGTGGCCAACTATTTATATAATTTAATAATACCAAAAAATGAAAATAACACAGAAAGGGTAATAACAACTTACGATTATTGAAGAATCATGATTATAATTTGTGTAGAGAAACTTGTCTCGTGGATGATGCTTTACCGACAAGCATGTTCAGTTCGAAGATAACCTACCCAGAGCCGTCGCTGACTTTTTGTGGGCCGCAAGTCCAAATACAATAAATGTTGTTAAAAAAAAATTCCTAAAAAGGAATGGTTGAGTAACAAAGGTATAGAGAGGCTGGGCATCGAACCCTGGTGCTGTCCACTAAAAACCTGCTGTTTTTACCATCAGACCAAGAGAATTTTTCAGTAAAACAGACCGATTAATTCTTATATTTTCTGACGGCCGCAAGCACCTTCTTGCCCTGCTTGTACTCCTGGCCGGCTCTGAACCTACCCAACACATACACGACAAATCAGTTTTAGAAAACATGAAAAAAAACATTGGTAAGTGTTACTAAGATAGCAGAATATAATCTTATCTTTGAAGACAAATCTTCTACCCTGCTGCACCATTGTTCACAGTTCAAAGGCATAGTTAATAATGACAATGTTAAGTATGAATCTGTTCATATAGACAATCATACTCAAACTATTCATTTCGTTCGTATATTAAAAAGGAAACAAAACTTAAATAGATCAGAACTTACACAATAGACTAAAATTGTCTAGAGATTTTTAAAACTCTGGTCATGCGAATCATTAAGTGAAAAAAACTGCAACAACATAATATATGTGTTAGTTCAAGAAAAGCAACAAAAAAACAAAAAATACAAAACTAATGGATGGTTGGATTGGCATATTCGCTTCTCTTCTTTATACATACTTCAACCGTAATTATGCCGCGCATAAACAAAGCTCTAGAACATGATCAGAATAGCCGTCTCTAATATATATCTAAACAAAAACATACGACCCAATAATTATATGATTCGTAACAATTTAAAAATAAAATTTAGCAACCACAACAAATTAATTAAAACGATTGTTGAGAAGAATTCTGTGAACAATTTCACACATAATAACCTAGCAGAAGACAAAGCATCTAGATTCAGACAAATTGGAACTTACCCAATACTGAGCCAAATGACCCAAAAGCGAGTTTTACAACACTATTAAAAATAGGATAATGGAAAATAGCTAAACGTAATATTAGCAAAGTTTTAAACTGGCACAATTGAACAGATTTTTTTTTTTTGTATAAATGTTAAATTATATTCACCAAAAAAAACCGTTCTACAGAATTCTTTAAAACTGTAATTGAAAAGAAACTGAGAAAATCAAAAAAATCAAAAAGATGAACTATTTAGACAGGATGGGTATGAAACCAGTACTGCAGACCACTCTCGTAACCGGGGGAGGCTGTTAACGTGAGTAGTCGATTCCGGACCGTCTTATCGATGAAGCAGCATAAGTTGGAGGTTGAGGTGGGGGCTTCGCCATGACGTCGAGCATTGCGTTCCCTCCAGATACTATGAATCGTAGCCTGAAACACGTATCGCAGAATAGATTTTACCTAATTGCCTTCATAATCAGGAGATTATAAACCAGTGATCTGAAGCAGAGCAATTTCGATGGAATCAGACAAGAACTGTGAGACTGGGAATCATTTCAGGGGACAAAAAAGAAGACAAACCGACAATAAAAAAAATTGGAACATTATCTAATCAGAAGATTTGATGTTATGAGGTTACGAATTTAGGCTATAAATGTCAGCACATCCAAATGAGTATTTAAAGATTTTTTTTTAAACTGCTTTATGTCATCATTCATATATTCATTTAATGATTTGCGTTTCCGGAAAGAGAAAAACAAAAATCACTTTGCGTTTTTTTAGAGAACGTATTAACAAGTGAACTGCCTTTTTTTTTGGGAATTTTGCCAAAACTGACACTTTTTGAAGAAAAAAAATTTCCCAATACCACATCTCCAAAACCTATCAGAAAATGCCACAAACTCCCTATATGGCATAGGGTTGACTGACAATTTTTGAAACGACCCGATCTGATTTTTTTAAAATAATAAATAAGAAATATAATATAATAATAAATAACTAAGCTAGTAGTCCTATATTCACTAGCCACCTAACCACCTAATCAATATCAAATAAACCGTAATAATTCCAATTTCATAAATTAAAGATCCAATCAACATAAACGAGAGAACCAACAATCCTAAACAACATACTATGACTCAACTCTAGCAACCTAACAAAAGTCAGAAAACAACAAAGCGAGCCACTAAAACATCCTTCTCTTCATTGCCTTGATTCCACGATCACAATTTGCCTTTACCTGCACCACAAACACAAATTGAAATGCATTAGTATTTGATAAACACTTAGTGAGGCAATCCTCCCATCTACTGGGCTATACACACAAGCAATTAAGATACTCTAGCCATCAAACAACAAACAAACCAGACATTGCATTGACCGACGCCAACCTTGCATCGACCAACACCAACAGGGAGTTGCATCGACCGACGGTTGATTTGCATCGACCGATGCAAGGTTCACTTGCATTGACCGATACTCACATTGCATCGACCGACAAATGCTCGAAATTTCACGAAAAATCCTAGTTGCATCGACCGACGCCTCCACATGGCATCGACCGATGTTCCTAGGTCAAATTGCACCGTCCTCGCATTGCATCGACCGACACACAAAATGCATCGATCAACACACAAAATGTATCGACCGATGCATCTGCCGAGCATCGTGTTACCCCAAAACTTCTCGCCGGATCTTCGTTCCTACAACCATCAAACTCGATCCCAAGCCACAAGAAAGCTTCACAAAGCCTCAAATAACGTTCTAACAAGCCAAACAACACATAAACACGCATAAAAGAGAAATCACAAGCTTAGATAAGTCATGGTCATGCCCTCACCTTTGCCAAGAAGATTCTGAACCTTAAACAACCAAAACAACGCTCCTAGGAAGCTCCTACAACGATCCCAGGTACATATCTCCACATGAACAGCCTCAAATCTCCCAAAATCCTCAAGAACACTCAAGAACCTTTTCCCTCTTTTCTTTTCTCTCCAAAAACGGCCAAACTCGTCTAATGACGACAAAACTCGACTGAAGGGTTTTCCCTAACCCCAAACTGCAGCGTTTTACGTAAGTCGAACCAAACAGAACCGGCCTTGCATCGACCGATGCTCATCCCAAACCGGAATTCCGGTTCACAGATGTTACAATTCTCCCCCACCAACATAGATTCGTCCTTGAATCTCGAACAACCATCAGTCAAGGACTCCCATGCAACCATCTCCACGGCCCGCACTACCTCCAACAGATCTACGAAGGTCACGTCTAGGCGATAGACTCACGTTCGAGGCATTATTTGCTCTCGACTTTTGGACTTTCCTTTACTCATAGGCCTTAACCTTGAGTTTTTATTGGCTCCTCATCAGGCGAAACCTGCATGCCATAATGTTGGCTCCTTATCGGGTCTAAGCCCGCATGCCATAATATATAAGGAAGTACAATATTCATCTCTCGGGTTGCCACCCTACAGCGCGTCCCCGGATCATCATCCGAAGTCGATATAACAACCATTCTCTCAAGCCACAAAGTCTGAGAATATGGCAGTACTAGGAGAACTAAAGTCCCCCAAGAGTCACGAGCAAACAATTCTAAACATGTCTGAGCCCTATCCCTAACCAGGTTTTCTTCTGTGGCTCGCGTAAAACAACACAATGTCCTACCAACCATATATTCCCTCACTGGAATACCTCATGCCAACACAAGGATCATCTACATGCCACAAGGGCCGCCACAAAGGCCAAACAAATGTCCTAAATAGGACCGTCACCAAGGCCAAACAAATGTCCTAAACAGGACCGCCACCAAGGCCAACAAATATCCTAAACAGGACCGCCATCAAGGCCAAACAAATGTCCTAAACAGAATCATCACAAAGACCACTTGTCCCGAAGGACCGTCACAAAGACCACTTGTCCCGAAGGACCGTCACGAAGAAAACTGTCATTTTCCTATTTCTTTCTCATTTTTCTCTCTTCTATTCTCATTTCTCTTGACCTTTCATCTCTCTCTCTTTTTCTCTCATCTCTCATCTCTCTCTCTCTCTCTCTCTCTCTCTCTCTCTCTCTCTCTCTCTCTCTCTCTCTCTC
>NC_025704.1:28169802-28184493 GCF_000633955.1 Camelina sativa | reverse complement strand
CTCTCTCTCTCTCTCTCTTCGAAACAAAGAAATTCTTTCAAAATCACCACCTCCATCTAATCGCATGTCTCCGTCGTGGAAGAGCAGAGTGTTTTATTCGTTCTGGAGATGCTCCACTCAAGGTTGAGTATGATATTTCTCAATTTTGAGTTTCTTCTGTTTGTTTCTTCTCTATCCAACTTTAATGGACTTGATCTAATTTCTGAACCGATTTTTTTTTCTGATGGACCAGATCCGGTGGACTAAATATGCTCCCTTGAAAGCTGAGTATGATATTTTCAATAAGATCGGTACATGCGTCAGCAGGACTACAAGTGGAGAAAATGATTTCATATTGAAGGACAAGTATCATCAACCAATCATATATGGTCCACTAAGAGAGTGAAATACATAATTGGGATGGACAAGTGTGTCAACAAAGCAGGTATGATCTACTAAAGAGACCGAAGGACATAAATATGGTAGACAAAAACTTGTTCGGGTGTTAAATCTGGTCCACTGGAGGCAAATCTGGTCAGTAGACATGCAGGAAGACAAGTTGAGTCCTACCAATTAGATCTGGTCCACTTAAGAGATTGAAGGACAAATTTTGGATGGACTAATCTTGCAGGCATTCGATCTGGTCCATTCGAAGTTCATCATGTGTGTGTTTAGTACCACAAAATTTGTCTCTGTTTCAAAACGTATGTCAGTTGTCCAATTCTTTTTTTCTATAATCCCTCATTTCTTTAAGTCAAGGGCAGAAGGAACAATTTCTAGAAAGCCATAATTGACAAAAGAAAAAGCTAGAATGCGAGCGTTTTGTTTTTAATTTATTTTTTATTTTATTTTAAATAAAAACAAACGGAAAAGACCAAAAACCCCATCTTTTATTCATTTGACCTAATGACTTTTAACAAAAAATCAGATCTAAACTAGAGAAGAAGATGATAAAATCGAGAGAGAGAGAGAGAGAGAGAGATGAACGTGAAATCAAACAAATGAGTGAAGAAAGGTGATCAGATCCAAGTCGCTGATGGATTTGTGTTGGTTTCAAATCCGGTGAAAGAAGGTTGGTTGGATTTTGCGACGGATCTGTTAAGATCTGGGGAGGTAGTTTTGAAAAAGAAGATGAGAAATCGGTGAAGAGAGGTACTGAAGGTTGACGGCGAAGGAAGCGGTGTAGTGGAAGGTTGACGACGGAGGAGTACTGCAAGGTTGACGGCGAAGAATCGGCGAATTAGTGAGTCTAGAGGCGCTAGGGTTTTAAGTTGTACAAGTGTACCAGTTGTCCTATTATTTATTAGTTGTACTAGTTGTCATATTATCTAGTGGTTGTACCAGTTGTGCTATTTTCACTCCGTTGTACCAGTTGTGCTATTTTCACTCGGTTGTACCCAGTTATCCTATTATTTATCAGTTGTACCGTTGGTCCTATTATATTATCCTATTATTTATCAGTTGTACCGTTGGTCCTATTATATCAAAGTTGTACTATTTATTCTAATTATCTCGTTATATATCATTTGTATCAGTTGTTCTATTATCATTTAGTTGTACTTGTTGTATTATTCATTAAGGGTAATTTAGGAAAATCGCATTTTTAAATGGCATACAGACTAAGAAATGGCACGCCAGATTAATTTTTTTTTAATTTATGGCATTCTAGCCTTGTGCATAAACATTTTTTTCTCTTATGCCATAAAATTAGAAAGTGACATTTCTAAAAAGTAAAACCAAAACTAAAAGTGATATTTCTCATAACTTTAATTTCAAAAATTGTATTTCTCACTAAATTCACTATAAAATATATCTACACATTTATAATAAAAAATTATCTGGTGTCGAAACACATTTTAACATATGTTAATTTTATTTCATTTTCTAATCAAAATATAAACGTAATTAATATAAGTTTAATCTTTATATAGAAGTTTTTTTTATTTGAAAATTATTTTATTTTCGTAAGTTCAGTCAATATGAGTTTGAAACGTTCAGTAATAGTTTTTGATATTACCGGACAAGAAATACAAGTTAGATCAAAAATTTAGAAGCGCTTTCACTCTACACATGAGTGCATAGACAGTCTTAACTTTAGCCACAACTTAATTTACACTCAAATCTTTGACATAGCCAAATCATTTCTTGCCAGGTTCGATCGTGTATACCGTTTGAGCAAAGAATAAAAAGGGGGTACACAGCTTGATGAGTTTCACTGCATGTCAACTTTGTTGGAGAATATTGCACTTAGACAAACGTTCTTTAACTTCATCCCAACCTGCATATTGTATATATCACAAACGAGCTAGAGGTTAATGAATCATCAGATATTCAAAAGACAAAAATTCAAGATTCAGTTAAAAGCTTAACTAAACCTGGTAAATTTCTGAAATCAGGTTCAATTCCACCACCATTGATGTCCATGTGGTTAGGTGTTACATACTTTCCTATTGTCACAACAACTCCTGAACCATCTCGGAGCTCGTACACCGATTGAATCAAACCCTGAAAACCCCATTAATTCAATTGACAAGAAAATAGATGATCAAAAACATTTCTAAATCGATAGACTCATTATAAAATAAGTTAAGACTTTGGAATAACCTTTCCGTATGTTCTTTCGCCAACAAGAACTGCTTTACAGTTATCATGCAGTGCAGAGGCTACCTGGAGAAAAATAAGACAAATCATTCCGCTTAATAATCCAAAAAGAGATGAGCTTCCGGCGCTTAAATGTTAAATCTATTAATATTACTCACAATTTCACTAGCACTTGCTGTTCTGTTATTTACCATTACCTGCAACAATGAGAAGGATTCTAATCAGTGCATCATGCAAAAAAAAACATATTAGTGTGAAAGATTATATGGCTTACATGATCCATTACATACAATAAGTGGGGCAGTGATCAACGGTTTCTTATCTGCAAGAACAGTTTTTTGAGCCTCAGGGTCTCTCCCAGCTGTAGATATCACCTGTTACACAGGTGCAACATATAACATGAGTTCAAGCAAATCGTGATGGAACTCTACATGTAAGTTAAAGTACGCTATTCTGTTTCTTATTCCTGGAAAATAATTGAAAAAGTTTTGAGAATTCTGAATGATTGTTGCTTTACCGTATCCCCTTCATCTAGGAACAGCTTAGCAGTTTCTATTCCAGCCTGAGATAACCAAAACCGAGAAACGCAGGCTAAGTGAAGAATCAAGTGGTTGTAAAGCATTACTGAGAAGATATGGTCTTAAGTTACAGTTGTAGAATGAACCTGCACAAGTCCACCAAGGTTATCTCTAAGATCCATCACAAAATAAGATGCACCCTTGTCTTGGAGTCGTTTCATTGCTGCACATAGTGAAAAAAAATGTATCACACATACAAGTATATAAAAAAGGATGTGACTGATAGCTTTGATGTGACAACATTAAAAGGCTTACCAATCACCAAATCTTTTCTAGCCAGAGCATTGAACTCTTTCAGGCGAATGTACCCGACAGAAACTTTTCCATTGTCAACTTTTTCCAACCGATAGGAGACTGGGGTCGGTGCATTAACTTGTCTCTGGATTTTAAGAGACTTAACAGGTCCACACTTCCCATGCTTCACCTGCAATACGCAAAAACTACATAAATCTTCAGTCCAAACTTAAATCAAGTATTCATGTGTGTAGTTTGTATCTTATACTTAAGAATAACCACCTTGAGAACCACAAAAGTTTTACTAGGGCCTTGTAATAAAGATGATACTTCAAATGACGATTTCCCACTAACATCCATTCCATTGACAGCAACAATTTCATCTCCCTAGCAAATAAAGAGACATTGAACACTTTTTAAAAGAAATCAACAGCTAAGAAAACTAGTAGAAAGAAACTAGACCGGTTTCTGACCTGTTTCACGCCAGCAATGTCAGCAGGACTGTCCAATACAAAACCAAGAACCTTCACCTTCACATTTCCATCACCATCAGAAACTTCTCTAAGGTTAATTCCAATACCAGTAATGTCATACTTGGACATCCTAGAGAACTTCAACAAGTAACACAAACAAAGAGATGCATAATTAGAACAACTTAAGATTCCTTCCTCCATCAATCCAATTCACTGAATGTAAAGAACAAAAACCTCATCTGGTGATAGGAATCGAGTGTATTGATCACCCAAACTTGCAAGCATTTTCTTAATCACTTCATGAGCCTTTGATCTACTCTTAATTGGACTAGCTAATATAACATCCTTCTGTTTCTGAAAAGTAACAATAAAAATTCAATCTTTACACATAAAAAGCTTCTTCCTTTATCCACACTAACAACCCAATACACATACCTGCCAAGCTTCAGGAGTCCAGCTACGGCTACGGGTATCTAGAAAGGCGTCATTAACAATCTCCCAAGCTTCTTCAACAATGCCTTCATTAGTTACTAACTGAGGCTTATTAAAGTCATCATCTTGCATCTCAGCATCATCAGCTTCTTCCTCGTTAGGACAGTCTCCCGGAGCCGAATCGAAGTGGTTCAGAGAAGAATCTTGAGATGACGAAGGCGGATTGAGAGAGAGATAAGGATCATCAGCAGCAGCAACGGAGGAGAGGGGCGAGGAGAAAACGAGAGTGAGAGAAAGAGCTCCGGTTAGGGTTCCGATCACCGATTTTTTCAGAATTTTACTTAGATTAGGGAAGTCGAATTGAAACGGAGGCGTATGTTCCGGGAGAAATTGCGGTGTCGCCGGTGATGACGTGGCGGATAACGGCGAGGAAAATGGAAGCAAAAGCCTCATCTTTTATCTTTGTTAACGGTCAAGATTCAAAAGGTCCAACAGTGCTTATGTTACACTGTATGGTGCAAATAGTATTTAAGAATATTTACAAACAAGTCCTTGTACTTATGAACATTAGTTTTAAAATCTACTCATTAAAGTAATTTAACATTTTTAATTCCAAATTTGAAATTCTCTTTACCTTCCCCAAAAGCCAAAACCATTATTGAACCCCAAAATTGAAAGAGAAGAGAGGAGGAAGAAACAAAAAGGGTTTCTTGAATACACAAACCAGAAGCAAAGACAGAGAGAGAAACAAAGATCAATCTTTACGTTTGTTCTTCTTCGTGTTGACTCGCGGCACTGGAAGAAGAGTTTGAGAGTAATCAGTGATGGGTTCCGGCAAAAAACGGAAAGGACAAAGAAAGAAAGAAGACAGTAACGTTAACGCAAATGCAATTCCGGAGAGTTCGAGAGAGATTGTACAGAACATGAAGGAAGTCGTGAATTGCTCTGAACAAGAGATTTACGCAATGCTTGTTGAATGCAATTTGGACGCTGACGAAGCCATTACTCGTCTTCTTTCTCAAGGTTTCTTCCATAAAGTTTCTGCCTTTTTCTTGTTTTCTGGAGTTTGAAGTAGTTTGGTTGAAAGTGGAAGAAACGAAGATGAAAGAAACCAGAGCAAGGCTTGTTTGTTTTATTCCCTCTGATTGGTATGTTTCTTTAGTTTTATGGGAATTTACACCTTGTGCTAGTGAATCTCGTAAACCCTTTCTCTTCGTATATTCCTAGAAATTGTAACGTTTTCTTTGATCTATCTTGTTAAGTTACTCTAGTTGATTTCTTACAATTTTGCTTCGATTATGATTCCAGATAGTTTTCAGGATGTGAAGAGTAAACGAGACCAGAAGAAAGAGGTTTGTGTGTACTATATAGATTGTTGTGTAATTCCTAATGTTAAAGCCTGAACCTTTGTAAGTCCTGTTCCACTTCTTTTCTTATGTTTCCCAGGCCAAGGAAAAGTCGAGAAAGTGCGAGAGAGGCAAAGACAGTAATGTAAATGCAGATATTGTGAAGTGCTCAGAACAAGAGACTAGCGCAACAAAGCTTGTAAAATGCAACAAGGATGCTGACAAAGCCGTTAATCGTCTTCTTTCTCAAGGTTTCTTCGAAAAGTTTCTGCCTTTCTTTCTGGATTTTAAAGCTTTGAAGTTGTTTAAGTTGAAAGTAAAGTGAGAAGAAGAAACGAAGATGAAAGATTCACAGAGCAAGGCTTGTTTCTTTTTCCTCTGATTGGTAAAGTGGCTTGATGTTTCTTTGAATCTGGTTCAACATCCATGAATTTTGTTGGCTTCTGGATTACCTTTGCCTCATGATTCTTTCCCCTCTAGTTGATTTTTGACAATGTTGCTTTGATAACTTTTCCAGATGGTATTCAGCAAGTTAAGAGCAACCAAGATGAGAAGAAAGAGGTTTGTGTGTACTAAATAGATTGTTCAGTGAATCCTAATGTAAAGCTTGACTCTTTTTATGTCCTATTCCACTTATTCTTCTCAGACCAAAGACACATTGGATTCTCAAAGTGTTGGTAGTAGCAACCAGAATCGTGAATTGAGTGATGGCGGTGATAATTATGTTGATCAAGGTGGAGGAAACAAGTTTCAATCTGATGGTAATGAGAACTTATATTTTCTTCTGATACTAGTGGTTCTGTATCTCAAACAAATGTCTAAAGTTACCAATTGGTTTGGCTCAGAGAGGAATAACGTGAAAGGAATTCGTTATCATTTAGCTGGTTCATCTACTGCAGCCGGTATTCTTGGTCCTTCATTCAACAGGTTCTCTTCATGTCTTCCTTCCTTTAATCTCTTGTAAATGCCTTGATTTTGTCAACTGATATATCTGATAATTGATGAAGTGGGCATAAAAATATTGACAAGTTTACCTTAACTAGCTAGCTTCTAACGTTACACGCAATCTGTGTCTTTGCAGTGATGTATTAAATGCTGAAATTAAGAGAGCGCCAACAAGCTCAAGTGAAGCAGTTCCTTCGTTATCTGTGCCAGCTTCTAGGTTAATATCTGCTTCTGGTCATAGAACAATGGCTGATGTTGTGAAGATGGGCATAGCTACATCAAAAGAGAGTGTGAGTAAAGGTCCTGTCAAGGATGATTGCCATTTACCTGAGAGGCCAGATGAGTCTGCTGCTACAAGAGATGAGTCTGCTTCGGTATCCAACCAGAACTTGCATGACAATTTTTCTTATTTCTCTAACTCACTTTTTGAGTTTGATGCCAGACGAAATCAACTTCGAGGGTCTGCATTGGTATCGAACCAAAACTTGTGGGATAACAGTGTTACTCATCCATTGTCTACCTCATATGATGCTAAAAGAGAAGAAGAATTTCTCAAGTTTACTCCAGACTTTATCCTAAAAGTCCACATTGACGATGTTGCTTGTCCGTTATCTAACTCATTTATTGAGGCTGCTACTAGAGAAGATCAACTTCAAGAGTCTTCTTCACTATCCAACCAGAACTTGCATGACAGTTCAGCCAAAGATCCATCAGCCTCTGTGGACACCAATCTACAGCAGCTCTCAATAGAGAATGATATGCCGAAAACATCGGTTAAAGAGTTACAACATGTGCAATGTGGTAGTTTTGGTTCTGGGATGAATGGATCTGCCCAACCCAGCAGTCTCCCATCAGGGTTCTTGAATTATGATGACTCAGAAGATATATCCGGTTCTGTGGTGTCTCCTTTAAGTCTTCAGATGCAGAATATTAATACAATCCCCACTATGGTAACAAAAACTGTCAACTTTTATTGTTTATTCTGTTGCATATTTTCACACCTTCACCAGCTAAATCTTGTGCTCTATATGAATCCCAATTTCTCTGAATCGAAACCAATACTTCCCTTCTGTCATAGGATAAGAAATTTCTTCATCTTAAATCTGCATCTTTTTTGTTTGTTTGTCATCTGTCATAGCGTCAGCAAGCGTACACAAAGGAACCAGATCCTCAGGCTTCTCCTCTCAATCAGTCAATGCCTACGACATCTTCACTTGTTCTTAGGCTATCAGTTTCCATGACCGAGGTAACTCATTATCATTTTCTATCTTTAAGCAACTTCTCTTGACTTATGTGATTTATATATATAATATGGTTTTCATTTTTGCAGACGCTATTAAACGCTTCAATCAGTGAACCACAGATGAATCAACAAGCCATGGACCACCATCAGTCTCAGCCTATGGTACCTTCAGGGAATGATGGTGATATGATGAACTATCCATACTCTCAGCCAACACAGAATGACACCTACAACATGTCAGCATTTCAGAAAAATGGCGGTCATAACAACAACAGTAACCATCTTAGATCCTTAACTGCACCACTTGCTCACTACAATAACAGTGTTCTTTCTCCATCTGCTGTCGCTGTTACTTCTGCATATAGTTCCACTAATGGTTCGAGTTATCGTTTTCGAATGTCAGGTGATACCGCTGCAAACTCGATGTGTGGGTATGAAGATGTCCTCAGCTCAGAATTTAGCAATCAGATGGCAACACTTCATCATCAGGTAATAGATAAGCCCATCACACATCTCTCTTTAGTCTTAGGGGGTGTGAGCATTTGAAATCTTTGTTTGGTTCAGCTTTTCTCGGTTTAATTTGATGAGCTTTATACGAAATTTGAACCGGTATTTTCTTTCTTGTGGTTCTATCTCAGAATGGGACCTCAAATATGTGGACTCCTCAAGGACTCAACGACTCAGGAAACGATTATTACAGCTTATTCTCGGGTCCTCAGAAGCAGCAGTCAGAGAGTTTCAGACATAGCCAACAGCAACAAGGCCAAGAACAAGAGCAGCCTTGTGAAGATGAAAGCAGTCGTTACTATGCATCTCCGGACCAAGGAAACAAATAGAAGAGACCGTGGCGAAGAAACAACTGCTAATGGATTTGCTTTTCTTAAATCCTAGCTACCCCTTTTTATAGTATTAGCTATTCTTTTTGTGCCTTAGCCTTAGAAAATCTTAAAGAACGTTTCTGCTTAGTAGCTAGGTTCGGCTTCTTTCTTGCCATCATTTTTTACTTTCAATGTAAATAATCAAAAAGTATTGTATACATAAGAAAGAAAGATAAATATTACCGAATGAGAATAAATGTTGAATCTCTTAGAAAATCTATTTTTTATTCTGATTCTGAAAATAAGCCATTTTGGCTACGAAAAAGTGTATTTTTTGGTATGCAAAAAATTTGTATGAAATCGAAAAATAATTTGGTGTATTTTTATGGAATTTACCGAATAATATTTTCGGAAGTAGTATTTTCTATTTCCAAATTTTGAAAATTTTGTTTCCTTCCCCCAAAACCATTATTAAGCCCAACCAATTGAAAGAGAGAGAGAGAGACAGAGACACAGAGGGAAAGAAAAAAAGGTTTCTTGATTACAAGACAAAGACAAAGATCATCCTCTTTCCTCTTTGATTCAGCGACAGTGAAGGTTGAGAGAAATCGTAAGCTCGAAGAAGGTTCTTGTTCAGTCAGAAATGGGTTCTTCATCTTCCGGCAAAAATAAGAAAGGACGGAGAAATAAAGAAGCAGAAGAAGACGACAGTAATAACGTTAACGCAGATGCAATTCCGAAGAGTTCGAGAGAGATTGTAAGGAACATGAAGGAAGTCGTGAATCACTCCGAACAAGAGATTTACGCAATGCTTCTTGAATGCAATATGGACGCTGACGAAGCCATTACTCGTCTTCTTTCTCAAGGTTTCTTCCTTAAAGTTTCTTCCTTTTTCTTGTTTTCTGGGGTTTTTATAAGCTTTAAAGTTGTTTGGTTGAAAGAAAACAGAACAAAGCTCTGATTGGTACGTTTCTTGAGTTTTAAGGGAATTGAACTTGTGCTAGTGATTCTCTTGAAAACGCATGTTCCTAGTAATAGTAATGTTTCTTCGATCTCCCTTGAAAGCTCTTTGCTTTGATTAGAGAATTAGCCTAAATTGTTACTTCTGCATCTATCTTGTTAAGCTTCTGCCATTATTGGTGTGGTTTGTGTTCAACATCCATGAAAAGTTCTGCGTCTGAGTTATCTTTGCCTCTAAATTGAATTCTGAAAATGTTACTTTGATTACTTTTCCAGATAGTTTCCAGGAAGTAAAGAGTAAACGAGACAAGAAGAAAAAGGTTTGTGTGTAGTATATATAGATTGTTCTGTGATTCCTAATGTTAAAGCTTGAACCTTTGTAAGTCCTGTTCCACTTATTTTTTCCCAGACCAAGGACAGATCGTATTCTCAAAGATTTTGTAGTAGCAACCAGAATGGCGGTGATGATTATGTTGGTGGAAACAAGTTTAACTCAGTTGGTAATGTGATGCATAAAACTTGTTACTACTGGTTCTATATCTTAAAAAATGTCTAAACTTATCAATGGGTTTGGTTCAGAGACGAGTGATGTGCAAAGAATTCCTAATCATTTGGCTGGTTCATCTACTACAGCTGGTATTCTTGGTCCTGGTCCTCCATTGAACAGGTTTAATCTCTTGTAAATGCCTTAACTTTGTCAATTGATGGCATGAAAGTTAATGACAGCTTTACCTTCAATATCTCTGTCATTACAATGATGTATCAAATGTTGAAACTAATTAGAGAGTACCATCTTCTAGGTTAATATCTGCTTTGGGATGTGGTAGCTCTAGCCAGAATGGTTTAGGTTCATCGAAAGAGAGTGTAACTAAAGCTCCTGTCAAGGATAGTTTTATCTTACCTGAGAATTCAGTTGTTCCTAATCCATTTCCTAACTCATTTATTGAGTCTGCTGCTAGAAGAGATCAACTTCAAGAGTCTGCTTCGGCATCTAACCAAAACTTGCACGATGGTGGTTCACATTTGTTGTGTGACAATTACAATAACAAAAATGATGAGACTTGCCAAGTGCAAAAATGTTCTTTTGAGCACAATCAAAGTGAGATTATTTTTCTCTTCTGAAACCTGCATTGTTATCTTTTGATACTGTTATTTCATACTCCATTTGTTCCTATTTCAGCCAAAGATCACTACTGTTATTTCATACTCCATTTGTTCCTATTTCAGCCAAAGATCCATCAGCGGTTGTTAATTCCGACCAATGTAACGAGTTACAGCATATGAGATTTGGTTGTTTTGGTTCTGGTAAACCCAGCGGTCTCCCATCACAGTTCTTGAATGAAGACTCAGACAGTGGCTCGCAGTTGTTGTGTAAGTTCAAAGATGTTCTTTTGAGCACAATCAGAGTGAGATTGTTTTTCTCTTCTGAAACCTGCTATGTTATCTTTTTCTGATACTGTTATTCCATACTCCATTTGTTCTTATTTCAGCTAAAGATCCATCGGCGTTTGTTAACAGTGACCAATGTAACGAGTTACAGCATTTGAGATTTGGTTGTTATGGTTCTGGCAAACCCAGCGGTCTCCTATCACAGTTCTTGAATGATGACTCAGACGGTGGCTCACAGTTGTTGTGTGACAATTACAATAACAAAGATGATGATGAGACTTACCAAGTGCAAAGTGAGATTTTTTTCTTCTCTTCTGAAACCTGCTATGTTATCTTTTTCTGATACTGTTGTTTCATGTTCCATTTGTTCCTATTTCAGCCAAAGTTCCATCGGTGCCTGTTAATTCAGACCAATGTATTAACGAGTTACAGCATTTGAGATTTGGTTGTTTCTTTGGGATAAATGGATCTGGCAAATCCAGCGGTCGCCCATCAAAGTTCTTGAATGACGACTCAGAAGATATCTCTGATTTTGCAGATGATGTTTCCCTCAGACACTTGAACTTAAAGTAAGCCTTTTAAAATCTGCTCTACTAGCTTGATTTGTTTTAATGATCTCAATAATCGCATAAACTTTTTCACAGAGATAGTTTTCAGCAAGGTAATAAGAGCAAAGGAGATAAGAAGAAAGAGAATGTCTCAAATGATGAAACTAAGAGCGTGCCAATAAGCTCGGGTGAAGCAGTTACTTCGCTACCTGTACCATCTTCTAGGTATCAATCTGCTTGGGGTTTTGATACCTATTGCCAGGAAACAGTGGCTGATGTTGTCCAGATGGGTTTAGCTTCATCACAAGAGAATGTAACAAATGCACTTGAGAAGAAGCCAGATGTTCCTAATCCACTCTCTAACTCATTTAGTGAGTCTACTGCTATAAGAGATCAACTTCAAGAGTCTGCTTTCATATCCAACCAGAACGTTCCCGATGACATTGACGACCGTGGAGACAAAAATGATGAGACTTACCAAGAGCAAAGACGTTCATTTGAACACAATCAAAGTGGGGTTCTTTCTCTCTTCAGAAACCTGCTATGTTTTCTTTTCCTGATACTGTGCTGTCTCATGTTTCATTTGTTGTTATCTCAGCCAAAGATCCATCGGCGTCTGTTCAGACCAATTTACTCGAGTCTGCAGCATTTGTTAAAGAGTTACTGAAATTTCACAGAGATGGTGAGTTCCATTCGTCCTCAAACTGTGATCATACAGAACCTACTCAAGAAAATCAGTACACGTCTTCATCTGTTACAGATTTCACATTTGATAATAGTCATCTGTTCACTCCTGTGATGGCTCCTTCAGAACGAAGTCTTCAGATGCAAAATGCTAATACCTTCCCCAACGCTATGGTAACATAATAACTTCTAACTTTATTGCTCATTCAACTGCATCTTAGTCATTCACAACTTCTCAAGCTAGATCTTGTGCTCTATAAAAATCCTAGCTAGTTTCTCTGAATCAAACCTATACTTCCATTTATGTCATTAGATACTCTTCAGCTTAAATCTGTGCTTCTTTTGCCCATATGTGTTGTAGCATCAACAAGCATACACGAGGGAACTGAATCCATGGTACTCGGCTTCTCCTCTCAATCAGTCAATGCCTACTGCATCTTCACTTGGTCGTAGGCTATCAGTTTCCAGGACCGAGGTAACTCTATTTCTCAAAAAGAACCAATCTTTTTTCATCTTTAAACGACTTTTCTTGATCAGGCACTACTAATCGCTTCTATCATTGAACCATAGATGAATCAACAAACCATGAACCACCACCTTTACTCTCAGCCTAATGTTCCTTCAGGGCATTATGGTCATATGATGAACTATCCTTGCCCTCTGCCAACACAGAATGATACCTACGACATGCCAACACCAGCATTTCCGCAACATGGTGGTAGTAACAACAACGCCTACCATCAGCACTCTTTAGTTCCTCTGTACAGAACCAGTGATCTGCGTCAACCAGCTGTCACTCCTGTTCCTTCCACCCGCAGTTCTGCTTACGGTTCCACTAATGGTTCGGCTTACGATTCTGCTTATGGTTTTGGCAACCACTTGTCATCACTTCAGCATCAGGTAGAATCACATCTCTCTCGGTTTAATTGGTTTGGAGAATTTATAACCAGAACTTGTGTTTCTTATTTGTGGTTTGACCTTCAGAATGGAAACTCAAACATGTGGACGACTCCTCAAGGACACAACAACTCAGAAATGAATTATTGCAGCAGCTTATTCCCGGGTCAGCAGTCATTGAGTTTCAGACATAACCAACAACAAGTCGAACAAGAGGAGCCTTATAGATTTGAAAGAAGCAGACGTTACTATGCATCTCTGGACCAACAAAACAATAGAGGAGGAGACCCATCTAACCAAACCCAACAACAGCAACCGCCAAGAAACAACAACTAATCATAGGAATCGACCAATCAAAGCTTCTTACACTTCTGATCCGTTTTTACACTGACGACTTCTTATAATGCTTTCTGCTTTTACTAACCATTCTTCGTTAGTATAAGTTAATTATTGTTAATATGCCTTAGGCCCTTAGCCATAGAAAAGCTCAAATAACGTTTTCTGACTTTTACTACATTCGTTTTTTTTTGTTGATTAAGAAACAATCAATAAACAATACAAAGTAATTAAGTAAACTTTGCATTAAAATTACTTAATACTTATGTCAGTATGTGATGTGCTTAGATGACTAAAATAAACATATTTGAATACCGTATGATTGTATGAACAAAAACGTTGAATCTAAACAAATTAGCTAACGTGTTGATTGTTTTTGGTGTTCTTATAATGGTTCTAATTGTTTGTCGCGGCTAGAACATACCACTCTGCTGCTTACAAACTACATATTACAACAAGTCAACAACAACAACAACAAAAACGAGATCATTGATGACAACTTGACAAGTGCGCCTCTACATCCTAAATAGATTATAACGTGAGCTCGATCTAGCATGTTTTCTTTATGTGGAGCTCTCTACATGATTGATCTCGACTGCAACTATGAAACCTTAAAATATGTACTTACAAAACTCCTATAAATGTGTTTTCCTTACACGTGTTGTGGTTGTGAGAAGTAGCGATATTTTTGGTTAAATTTTCAGCCGTATTATTCATTTTTTACTAGGATATATCCCGTGCTTAAAGCACGGGTTAACATTTTTTTAAAAATTTATAAATTAATAATAAAAATTATTATTATATTATTTTTTAAAAAAATATTTTGTTTGAGATAATATTTATTTTTAATTGTTATGTAAATCTATTAGTCTATTTGAATACTAATTATTTTAGAATATTATAATATTTTATTTTTGACGTATTATTACAGTTTATATTGTTTATTTGTTGTATTTGCATCATTATTTTGTCAAATATAAAAGGGGCATTCTCAAAAATACTCCTTTTTCCATATCTCTTTTTAAAAATATCTCTTCATGTTGACCATTTTTAAAACTACCCCTCTTTATATACAAAATGACCAAATTACCCTTTTTGAGTGACAGCAAGAATGTACAGTCATCAAAATCGAAAATATTTTCCCGCCAAAAAAATTTCCCGCCAAAATTTTTTTTCCCGCCAAAATCGAAAATTTTTCCCGAAAAAATTATTTTTTCCCGCCAAAAAA
>NC_025704.1:28151704-28168470 GCF_000633955.1 Camelina sativa | reverse complement strand
ATCTTAACAAAAATTTTAAATTTAGTTATTAAAAATAATTGTATTGTATACTTGGATATAAAATCTTAGTTTTTAAAATTCTGATTGGTTTATATAACTTTTTTTTAAAAAAATAATTAGTAATTTCGTCCATAATTTATTAGAGAAAAAAAATATTTTTTAGATTATTTAGATTTTTTTCAGATTTTATTTGTGAGTGTTTTTATTTTTAATTAATTATATTTATTTAAATTAGTTAATTAAACTTAATTAAATTTTTCTAATGGCAATTGAATGTAATTTTTTACACATTTTAAAGTTAGTTTCATATTTGTACTTCTCAATTAATATAGTAGGATTATTATTGTCTCTCAAAATTCGAAGGTGTCAAATTTAAATCAAAGATAATTAGAAAAGGTATAAGAAAAAACTCAAAACATAACTTTCTAAAACCACGCGTCATCTATTACGGCGAAAACGACACGTCGTGCCGTTTCTGTCATACACAGCTAGAAAGAGACACCGTGCCGTTGACAAACACAGTTGACCCCTTCCAATTATTTTATTTTAATGCACAAATTGGTTAGTGTTTCTAAAAGATTGTAGAATTTGACCCCTTCATTTCCAATATGACAATTCCAACCCTGCACAATACATCATCCAAGTGTTGAATATGAATATAACGTGAGAAAATTTTACTTTCTTGTGTATCTATTGCACGCAAATAAACAGGTTACAATGCATTAGTTGAGAATATTATAAAATGATGTAATTCCAGTTGCAGAATAATATTTATTTGATGTTAAAAAAAATATTTATTTTTTATTGCTTGATTATTTGGGTTTTAATAAATGAAATTGGAATCTCTCATGGCTCCTAAAGAAAAGGAAAGTGGAAATACAAAGTAGAAAGGACTGCTTCTTTTTCTGAATTTTTTTTTTTTTTGGTTGTATGCAAAAACACAATATAGAAATACAACTCTGTGTAAGACTCAGTTCATGAATTTGGAGTTTGGCTTTGTCATATTGTAGATCATTTAACTATATCAACCAAATATTTTCTTGTTTTTTTCTTAAAAATTTGGTGGAAATCATCTCAATACATGATTTTCAAAAATAAATTATATTTTGCAAAGACTTTGTTCCTTATTTATACAAAATCATGCATCTTTCATAAATTTTGAGTTAACTCATGGGAAATCGATAACAAGAATTTTAAGAAGTTATCTAACACAAAAAATACAATATAAGAAGTCGTAATGAAATGTTACAAACATTGGAGAAATAGACAAAAAAAACCTCTGAGTAAATTTAGATAGATAGGAATGTTAAGGTTCCAG
This sequence comes from Camelina sativa, assembly GCF_000633955.1. Classification (NCBI taxonomy): domain Eukaryota; kingdom Viridiplantae; phylum Streptophyta; class Magnoliopsida; order Brassicales; family Brassicaceae; genus Camelina; species Camelina sativa. The sequence goes on along the minus strand of NC_025704.1, from coordinate 28,167,152 downwards.
TTTATAAATTTACCAGCAACATAGGGTTCGTTAAACAAATAGGTACAAGTAAACTACAGACCAAAAAGGCCATTCACGATTTCATGTATCAATCATCTCAATATTTTATTTTTCGACAATATCAATCATCTCAATAAATAAATAAAACAGACACAACTATCCCTAGTATCGTGTCAATCAATTTACTGTTTCCTAGAACTATTCCATTATTTTAAAATCATGTCTTTTTCGACAATATCAATCACCTCAGTACTTACGAACGATTCTCAAAGCATAAATAACACTGAGGATAAGCAAAAAGCCAAATCATAACCCAAAAAAGGTTCATTCTTTGGTGGGGCTTCTTCACTTCAGACAGATAAAAAAGCTTCTTCCTTTATCAAACCACCCTGGTTTCTCCTGAAATCTCTCAACTTTCCGGTTTCCCGGCGAAAACCCAGATGGCAAACGACGATAACGGCAGTAACAGCAATGACCCATTACGCCAATACTTGATCATCCCTAGAATCAACCAACCACCGTCTCTGTTTCCTTTACCGGAGGAACACAACGACGTCACGATTCCGATGCCAATGACTCCATCGCAATTCAAAAACCGATTAATCTTCGGCTCTAAAAAAGATTCATCTCTTCTCGTCGACGCTCTCTCTCAAAACCCTTATTCTCCTTCATCCTCTGCCACAACTTCCTTCTCCGATTCACTTGACCTCCTTATCCCACCTCCGGAGCCTAGTGTACTACCGGTGCGGAAACCTAAACCGGCTCGACATTTCCACCGCTCTAAAACAGCTCCTGCTATGGCTGCTATCAACGATATATCTCACCCAACTGATCAGAAAACAGAGCAACCTGATTCCAAAATGGTTGTAAGACAAGTTGTTGTTTTGCTTGTTGTGTATCTCTCTTTAGGTGTGCTTCTCTATTGGCTGAATCGAGATTGCTACGTTGTTCATCAGACTCATCCTGTCGTTGATGCTTTGTACTTTTGTATTGTAACAATGTGTACAATTGGGTATGGAGATATCACGCCCGATACCGTAATGACAAAGCTGTTTTCGATATTGTTTGTGCTCGTTGGGTTTGGTTTTATAGATATATTGCTTAGTGGAATGGTTACTTACGTTCTTGATCTTCAAGAAAACTATATGTTAGAAGCTGCGAGGAACGATAGCTCGGATGACAGGGAGAAAGCAAGATCGTATATAATCGATATCAAGAAAGGGAGGATGAGGATTAGGTTGAAAGTTGGGTTGGCATTGGGTGTTGTGGTCTTATGCGTTGGATTTGGGGTTTTGATTATGCATTTTGTCGAGGAAATCGGGTGGTTCGATTCGATTTATTTCTCGGTTATGTCGGTTACTACAGTTGGGTATGGTGACCGGGTTTTTCATACAATGTCCGGTAGGCTTCTTGCTGCCATTTGGTTGCTTGTGTCTACTTTAGCTGTTGCTCGAGCGTTTTTGTATTTGGCTGAAGCACGAATTGATAAGAGGAATAGAGAGCGGGCCAAGAAAGTGCTTGGTGAAAACATGTCTATCTCTCAGTTCTTTGCTGCGGATATCGACCACAATGGCTGTGTTAGGTACTCATTTGCTCACTTTCCTAGCATTTGCACCGTTTCTCGTTTCCTAGTTGATTCGTAGTATCAAAACATATTTCTCGTTAGGTTCAACACATAGCTTTTAATTTTATGACATCTTTGACTACTATCATGTGGTATTTAGTGCATTAATGATCTTCTTGGTTATATCAGCATCATTAAAGTCTTAGTATGATATTTGTTGTTTTATGTTTGCAGTAAAGCAGAGTATGTGATATACAAATTAAAGAAGATGGAAAAAATAACGGATAAAGACATTAACCCGATTGGTAACCAGTTTGACAAGCTTGACAGAACCAATAGTGGAAGGATTACTCTTCTAGATCTCTTGGAAACCAGCACTGATGACTTATCCACTGCAACTTCTGTTTAGACACACACATTATAACATGATTGATGATTATGATGAAAAATCTGCGGTTCTCGGTTTAGTTGAACCGGTTAACATCTTGCTTTTCTTGCCCATTTCTTATAATAGAATGTGTCACCTTCTCTTCCAAGATGATTATGAAGATGAAGAAGTTTGGTTTTCGTATACTTTGGTTTGATGGCTATGATCAAGAGTTATAGGGGTTTTTTTAAAAAAAAATCTGTATATTCTTAATTTCTGATTGATATACTCTAGTTTGATCAAAATCTTTTGTTCACAAATTTGGAAAGCGTGTAAGTGTTGATGTAAATAATGATATTTTGGGATTGTAAAATGAGATTTGAAGAGACGAAGTATGAAAGTAATATGGTTGGATTTTAGGAACATTTGCAAAAATATTTTTGTTTAGATTATTTACTTTTCATTCTCAATATATATAGAATTTTTATTTGTTTTTAAGAACATATAAAAGAATTTCAAGTTTCCGACTATATACAATATTGAGTATAATATAGTTTTTTTTTTTTTTTTGGTATAATAATATTTTTTTTAAGTGTTAAAATATTTATATATATATATATTCTTGTTAAATAAATTGTTAGGAGATCTTGGAAATTACGAGATCAAATTAATGAAAAGTTAACATTTGTATAATATTCTCTTATTACTAAACAAATAGATTTACCATTATCATATATGTAAAAAAACTTGCTAGACATGGGGCAAGTTCTTTAATTATTTTTGGTCAAAGTCAATGTACCTTTCACATATGCAAATTTTGGACAAAAATATTCTTAAACCAAACTAATTGCAATTGTTCTTTGTCGTTTGCTCTGCTAGAGTAACCAATCTTAATTCAGTCTCGTTAAATATATTGCCAATGAAAAGGAAAAAATGATACAAATTTGATGTTATATGATGTTTAATATTTAAAAAATTTAAGACAGTATTAAGGTAGATTAATAGCAGAATATCCTTCAGCCAAAATTAGAGTACACCCTTGAGATTACTCCCCTCCAGCATTATAGGTATTTTCTAATTTGTCAACTCGACAAAGAATGAGATGGTGAAGAGTATGAATGTTGTTTTTCATCAAATTTTGTCGCATTTTTGATATTTTAGAAGTACATTATACAAATAACCTTAATAAGAGTATATAATTACATTCAAATGTCATTATACATATATAGGTTTTAAAGAACAAATTAGTAATAGTCATTAAAAGTAAAAATGTCAAATTCTAATTTATGCAATTTACTTAAACTATAAAAACGAAAATACATTATTAGTTTTAAAAAAGAAAAGAATAACCAATTAAAATGAACATATAAGATTTGATATCCAACTTACCATATAAGATTCTCTATAAAGTTATTAATATTACAACTCACTGTGAATTCTTTGAAGGTTACAACTCTATAAGGTTTTTAATTTTATAAATTTTGTGATATCAGCTCACTTTCCTAGCATTTGCATCGTTTCTCGTTTCCTAGTTGATTCGTAGTATCAAAACATATTTCTCGTTAGGTTCAACACATAGCTTATAATTTTATGATATCTTTGACTACTATCATATGGTATTTAGTGCATTAATGATCTTCTTGGTTATATCAGCATCATTAAAAGTCTTAGTATAATATTTGTTGTTTTATGTTTGCAGTAAAGCAGAGTATGTGATATACAAATTAAAGAAGATGGAAAAAATAACGGATAAGGACATTAACCCGATTCGTAACCAGTTTGACAAGCTTGACAGAACCAATAGTGGAAGGATTACTCTTCTAGATCTCTTGGAAACCAGCACTGATGACTTATCCACTGCAACTTCTGTTTAGACACACACATCATAACATGCATGATTGAAGATTATGATTAAAAATCTGCGGTTTTCGGTTTAGTTGAACCGGTTAACATCTTGCTTTTCTTGCCCTTTTCTTATAATAGAATGTGTCACCTTCTCTTCCAAGATGATTATGAAGATGAAGAAGTTTGGTTTTCGTATCCTTTGGTTTAATGGCTATGAACAAGAGTTATAGGGGTTTTTTAAAAAAAAATCTGTATATTCTTAATTTCTGATTGATATACCCTAGTTTGACCAAAATCTTTTGTTCACAAATTTGGAAAGCGTGGAAGTGTTGATGTAAATAGTGATATTTTGGGATTGTAAAATGAGATTTGAAGAGACAAAGTATGAAAGTAATATGGTTGGATTTAATATTTGCAAAAATATTTTTGTTTAGATTATTTACTTTTCATTCTCAATATATCTAGATTTTTTTTTTAGAACATATAAAAGAATTTCAAGTTTTCAACTATATAAAATATTGAGTATAATATAGTTTCTTTGTTTTTTTGGTAAGATAATATTTTCTTGTTAAGTGTTAATATTTATATATATATATATATATAATTTTTTTTCCTTGTTTAATAAATTGTTAGGAAATCTCGAAAATTACGAGATCGAGTTAATGAAAAGTTAACATTTGTATAATATTCTCTTATTACTAAACTAATAGATTTACCATTATCATATATGTAAAAAACTTGCTAGACGAGTTATGACATTGTATATATATAAACCTAATGAATAAATTAAAGAAACTATTCTTCTTTAACATCATATTTGTAGTGTTAGATTAACCACATAAAAACCTGAAAGAGAAAGATTAGATAAGTGAATTGAATGAACCCATCAATGGTCCATGCTCATGATCCACATCAATATCATCTTCCTTTGTAGTATTTTTGTTTTTATTTTATTTTTCTTTTCTAAAAAATATATCAAAATTCCAAACAAAATAAATCAAATTTATAATTAAAACATTAAGAAGATTCGACTGAAGGAAACAAGATCAAAGTAAAAGAAGATATGAAATCGATAGAAAATATAGTTTTAAGGCTCTCATTTATTCATTAGCCTTTAACTATAAATTAAAAACTTTATAAATTAATAATGTTGGGACCATAACATTTTATTAATTTATAGTGATATTAATTTATTTATAAATTAATATTAATTATTTTATAGTATAAATTAATAATTTACGGATAAAAGTTTTAATTTTTTAAAATTTCAAAAAATTATGTATTAAGATAATTTTAGCAAATAAGCTTAAACTTTCAGATGTTATAATTTTTTTTATGGCTTAAGAATTGAATTTAAAATATTAAAAAAATATTATTGACGATAAATTACAAGTACTATTAACAAATTCACTTCTACACATGACATACATAAATGAATAATAATATCAATTGTTATATTTTATAGCCAATAAAACGGGAAAACGAGCTATTTTCCCATGAGAGCTATCATATCTAGCTAGATAAAGCCCGAACTTTGACTCCGATGTAGATATCTCCAAAAAAATAGTTTGATTTCTATTTCCCCACGGAAAAAAATTCTACAGTCAACCCATTTAGACCAAACCAAATCTCTATCTGACCGATTTTTTTTTTTTTTTTGACATTTTATTCATATATTGCCTTCACAATATTCTTTTGACACACTAATTTTTTTTAATAAGCTTATTGACGAGGACCGAGTTGACTCAGTTGGAAAGGTGGGAAGATTGGTGGAGATGATGAAGAAGGATCCGAGTGGGAACCGAGTGTTGAGATCCCATCATCACGATTGGCGATCTGAAAAGAAACCTTCATCCAAAGCTTATTAAGTTATTAAGTTTTCATGGCTGTAATTTGGTATATGTTGAAATCGTCGATGTCGTCATGGTCAGTATTATTAGTGTTAAATAATCAGGTTTTCTTTGTAAATTGAAGATATGATAAGCACCTCACAGTTGACTTGGACGAAATAAAGCAGTAAATCGTGAAAAAAAGAGAGATTGCTTTTGATAATGAATCTTTTATTCGGAAGAAATCTACCCACTGCAAAAGGAGAAGAGATCTGGTTTTTAATTTCTTCATCAACAAATTTTGGAAATCAAACATTAGTTTTCTCACTATAATCTTCACCACCAAATAAAATGTCATTTCAAAGGAGGAAGAAAAATATAATAAAAGAGATAATCGATCAATAATGTCAAACACCTATCCATATCTGATTTTTGAATTAGAGATGGTGGAGAAGATAAATACTCCCATGGGATTCAACAAATTTTCAGCCAAAGGATATCAAATTTCTGAAACTCCAAATTGTCTGAGAATAAGATCTATTAATTGTCCATTTAAACTTCAATGAATAAGATAAGTTATGGAGGTCTAGCGATGGATGAAGGCGAACGAACCATTATTTTTTTTTTTTTTATCTTTTTAATTATTTTTTTAATTTCAAATATATTATGAGATAATGTTTTTTTTAATAGTTTATAGTTAAAAGAATGTTGAGTCCGGCTTAATTGGTTTAATTTCGAGTATATATGGTTTGGTCTTGGGTTCACCATCAAAACCAATATAACTCAGGTTTAGGGAGATATAAGTGTAGAATTTTTTTTCTGGGGAGAAATAGAAGTTGAACTATTTTTTCGGAGATATCTAGATCGGGGTCAAAATTTGGACTCTATATAGCTAGATATGATAGTTCTCATGGAGAAATAGCTCGTTTTCCCCCAATAAAACTATAAAAAAATAAAAATGATGCATATCTAGAAATTGAAAATTATAAAAATTTATAGAGTATCAATGGGACAATGATCTTTGTCTATCCACGATATTCTCGTCAAATCGCTTCGAGCCAACGACTATATCGCTCACCTTCGACAATCTTTTGATGTGCTTAACAAGTATAACATGAAGCTTAACCCAGCCAACTGCACTTTCGTTGTTAAGTCCGGTAATTTCCTTGGCTATCTAGTTACCCGTCGAGGTATCAAGGCCAACCCAAAGCAAATCCTAGCGATCATCGATCTCCCGGCGACCAAGAACAGAAAAGAGGTTCAGCGCCTGACCGGAGGAATAACAATATTAAATCGGTCCATTTCAAGATCAACCGACAAGTGTTTGCCAACTACCAAAGACAAAGAGAAAGTTTGAATGGAACGAGGCGTGCCATATTGCGTTCAAACAACTAAAGGATTATCTTTCCACCCTGCTGGTTCTCGCCAAACCCAAGCATGGTGAAACTTTGTATCTCTACATAGCAGAATCAGCCACCACAGTCAGTGGAGTCCTTGTCCAGGAAAACCGTAGAAAACACCAAGCTGTCTTTGACGTCAATAAGTCGCTAGATGACGCCGAGACACACTATCCGACAGTCGAAAAGATCGCTCTTGTCGTTGTCGTTTTAGCAAGAAAGCTCCAACCTTATTTCCAATACCATGCAACTCACAGCAACGTAGCCGAGTACGAAGCATTAATCGCCGGTCTCCGCTTTGCCAAAGGGATGGGAATCAAGCGAATCCAACCTTTTTGCGACTCACCGCTCGTTGCTAACCAATATAGTGGAGAATAAGACACAAATCACGACAAACTGGAAGCCTACTTGAATGTCATACGACCCATCTCTAAACAGTTTGTCGAATTCGAGCTTACAAAGATACCCCGTGGAGACAACGCACCAGCTGATGCACTAGCAGCCTTGGCATCGCCCTCTGACACAGATTTACGCCGCGTAATTCCTGTTAAAAGTATCGATCATCCTAGCATTGTCAAGACGCCACATGAGCCAAACGACGACCCAGTCACAACAATCTGTCTTGCAGTGTTACCACCTAACCGACAACAACGACGATCCAGTCACAGAATGGTGCTCCAAGATACCATCATTTCTAGAAGACTGGGACAAGCCTTCTGAAAAATGGGCAGCAAGACGACTTCGAGCTAAAGCGGCTCAGTACACATTAATAAAAGACCATCTCCTTCGATGGAGCGTGTCGGGCGTCTTGCTAACCTGTCTACACGGAGAAGGAACAATCCGGCTGATGACAAAAATAGACGACGGTAAGTGAAAACCATTCAGGTGGACGAGCTCTCGCCCTATGAATCAAGAAGAACGATCATTACTGAACGACCATGATATCCGATTGCATGAGGACATTGCAAAGTGCAAAAAATGTCAGCAGCATGCACCCATAATCCATCAACCGGCCTATCTCTTGCAAGCTAAAGTAGCACCATATCCTTTCATGCCATGGGCGATGGACATAATCGGGCCATTTCCCGCGTTGTGACAGAAGCGCTTCATCCTCATTCTCAAGAACTACTTTACCAAGTGGTTGATCGAGTCCTTTGCAAAAATCCAAGCTAACGATGTCCAATACTTTGTGTGGAAATTCATTATTTGCCGACAGGGTCTCCCATACGAGATTATCACAAATAATGACTCGTAATTCATCTTGCTCAAGTTTTAAGATTTCTGCTCACGATGGAAGATTCGCCTCAACAAGTTAACCCCACGGTACCCCCACGGAAATGGACAAGCCGAGGAAACAAACAAGACGATCCTTAATGGGCTCAATATAAAGATTAGACTTGAAGAAAGGCGCATGGGCCGACGAGCTAGATGGCATCTTGTGGTCATATCAAACGACGCTAAGACAAGCGACGAACCAGACCCTCTTTCCACTTCCGTACAAAATGGAAGCTATGACCCCCATGAAATTTGGTAGCACCAGTTTACGACATTCCGTGATGATCAGCAATGAGAAATTCAACATCCAAATTCTCACAAATTGCCTCGACGAGCTCGAAGAAGAACGAGATAAAGCCCTTCTACGAATTCAAAATTACCAGCTTGCAATGGCCAAATATTACGACAATAAGGTCCACTATCGTCATTTGAATGAAGGTGACCTCGTGCTCAAAAAGGTCTTTTAAAATACCATCAAGCTCAATGTAGGAAAAATGAGAGCCAATTGGGAGGGACCATACCAAATTTTCAAAATAGTACAACCCGGAATGTATAACAATAGATTGAAAGCCCATCCCGCAATCTTGGAACTCAAAGCACCTCAAGCGTTATTACTACTAAAAAAAACAAAAAGAAAAAAGACGAGCTAGGCTATCCTACGCTCTTTAAAATTTCGTTTAAATTTCAAGTGTTATGTAATCAGAACTATGAGTGGCTTGATCCCCCCTGATTGGAGGGTACGTAGGCAGTCCTGTTTACGGGACGCAGCTGTAACCTTTTTAATAAAGTTTAATTTTAACGACAAAAGCATAGCATCCTGAGCTAAACACATCGACGTCCTGGCCCGGCGCCAATCTATCGCTCTATCTATATTATAAAGATATTCCTTTATTTTAGTAGGCCTTAAGCAGGTAAAATGGCTTTCGGGAAAACTTACACTTAAAGGCAATAAAGCCGAGCCCATGCTCGCAAGGCTCTTAGAGATTGGATAGCAAGCCGAGCCCACACTCGCATATCCAAAACATCCAAAGTTGAGACATATTAAACCGATCATCGTGCTTGGCACCTAAGTTTGTATCTGGAATCCATTCCGGGTAACTAGAATACTAGAGATCTATTTTCACCGCAATTTCGAGCTAACCCTTGCATACCGACCGAGACAGTCGAGTCGAGTAACCTCGTCAAAAATTAACCTAAGCATTTATAGGATAAGCCGGGAAAAAGCCCCAACTAACGAATGCTAAAAAGCTGAGCTCTACGCTCACAAATCAGAAACATGTGCAAGCTTAAGCCGAGTCCAATACTCGCAATCACTCAGAGTTTAACATCCAAACCAAACACCAAGAAAACATTACACTCGCGACGGTCGTAAAAGAAACCGAGATCAATGCTCACATCTAAAAGTTAAAGTCAAACATACACTTAAACCAAGCTCAACACTCGCACCTAAAAAGGTTAAGCACGACGAATCGAATCACGAGATAGCTAAAATTCAGCACGGAAAGACAAGTTTAAGAAGAGTAAATATTTAACGAGGCTGACAAAGCAGCCTCAAAAGTGTCAAGCCGACTAAGTGGCAAAAATAACTATGCCGACAATGCGGCAAACCGAGTTCGAGATAAAGAGGGGAGACGATGTAACGCCCCCGAACCGTCCTATGGCCGGACAATACCCAGAACGGCCCTGGGATGCCACTTTGGAAACAGTCCCAAGGATCCGGCCGAGGTTCTAAAACCCACATATTGCCCTGGCCAGTCCATCGGTGAGGTTCCTACCACTTTAGACACTACTTAGGCTTTTCAACCCTTGTGATGCCCAAGTGTTGCGCTGTCCCGGACTAGGATCAATGAGCCGATACTCGTATTCGAATATAAAACCGATTCTTTCATTAATTAAAATATTTCACAAGGTTTAACAAAAGATTTATAGAGTTTTATGGCCAGGCCTAATGCCAAAAAGATTATACAGATTTTTATTTAACATATAAACATACTTTTTCTTTACACAAAGGCACAAAAACTACTTTTCGGGCTCCTATTGTCCAACACGCCCACTAACACCCCTCTACTGGTTGCCTGCAGGACAAATATTATCATAAGTAATCTAAGATTACATAGTGAGTATCATGGGTCCCTGTAGAAGATCAGATTCCCCACCCCAAACCCCAAAGTCAACAAGGAATCAATCAGCATCATGCAACAAGCAATCATCACACAACAATCAATCAGAGAAAGCATGCAGAATCTAAATAACAGCAAATACAAGCAATCAACAAACATGCAATGCAAACTTGAATAAAAGAGAAAGGTAAATTTTTAAACAAGTTTACTAGGGCCCAGACATGCTGCCTTTCGCCATAGTAAACTTGGTTGCAAGGTGGTGAATGGTATGGCGAAAGGCAGCATGCCTTTCGCCATATCTACCATGGACTACATCCCACACCTAGCAACCAACTCAAGGCGCATGCAAAAATGAAGAAAATCTAACAAGAAATTCAAGAAGAATGCAACTATATGCACATGCAAACTGATACTAGATTGAATCGTTGACAACAATCTAGCTCAGATCAATGCTCCCTGAACTCACAGAATGTCAAAGAACTCAATTGGAAACCGTTGGAATCATTGGTAGCTTCAACTCTACTTTGCAGATGCAGCAACTGATCGGCGAGACTCCCTAGACTTAGCAAAATTCTTCAAAGCTTCGCTCTCTTATCTCTCTCTCTCTCTCAGCAGGCTTTGGGCAACTTCTTCTTTTTCTCTCTTCTCCAAAGTGAAGAGAAGTGTTGTTTATATAGAGACTTGGGCGAAGGAGTGATGACATGGAAAGGCGGGTGAGGGGTCGCCTTCTTATGCTTTAGGCGTGTGGTGTTGACACCTCAGGGGGTGAGGTGTCACGCCTACATTCTCCCAAGTTTCATGGCATCAAAGTATATTCTCCTCCACTCACTAATTTTTGATGGCATCAAGAATATTCCTCTCCACTCACTCCATTCTCGGTTTAAATAATGCTTAGTGGAATCTTTCACCATTAGTGCCATTAATTTAATAATTTTTTTAACTTAGTGGATTCTCCACTAAGTTTTCGCCACTTCGCTACCTCTATATAAATAATACTACATTTTAGTGGGTTCTTTCTCACTAAAACGCAGCACCAACTCGGTCAGTGCTTGGTTCGACGGTACCTGGTACGTGGTCCATCCATCTGCATGATCGACAGTACGCTCGACTGTGTGGTCGATCGCAGCTCTTCGGTCATTTCCAGTATTTTCTTTTGGGTTTGACCTGACTTTCCCTCCATGTATGTCATGTACGTATGTCCGTTTCCTGTCTTGTATGTCAGTTCCTCGTACGTCTGGTATGTACATCCGTCTGTGCGGCCATCTGATCTGCCTATCACCCGATTAATTTTTCTTCGGACACTTCTCGGCATTTATTTTTTACTTCGACCTCTCTTCTCTTCTAAGAGCTTTCCAGGTCATTTCCTTAGGAAAAAATAATCTTGTAGTGAGGGTCACTACAGACGACTCCCAACAAGGCAAACATAAAACAAAATAAAATTTAAGAGTCGGACCCGTTTCCATCGCCTTGGTCGACCTCGTCTACACGCTCAATCAAAGTAGTCTGCTCGTCCATATTAACAATCACCTCGGAACATTCATCACAACTGGCCATCTTGACTCTTTTTTCCCCCGGCATCACTAGCGGGAGAGGAAGAGGCATGTCGATAGATTTAGAGAAGATGAAGTCATCCTCCATTAGTGTGGGAATGTCGAACTCAAGGAGTTCCTCCTTCAAGGATTCGACCTTCGCATCCAATTCTTTGACAATCCCATCGGCGAGAAAAGAAATTCGGCCCCCCTTGACCAATTCTTGAAGCTTCGCAATATTCCCCACCGCTTGGTTGTATTCAAGTAACTTTGACCTAGAAGCCTTTCTCACCTAAAATAATTTCTTAAGATTCATTAGAAACTTCCTCTCGGCATAAAGATGCACATGGTTTCCAAACTCCTCTCGGCGATCCCTGAGCCGAGCCCTTTCGGAATCGAGCTTATGCTGGAGTTCAACGCGTGCGCCCTAAGGTTTCTCCAACCCATGTTTTAACTCGTTCCTTTCCGCGACCAAATCTTCCCAAAGGCAAGTTCACGGGGCAGCTTCAGTAGTTAGTTTCTCTATTCTCTGCTGAGAAATCTTAAGGGACCGCTCGACACAGATAGCCCTTTCCCTCCCGCAAGCAATAACGGACCGAAGTTCCAGGGATGGCAGGGCGACCGTAAAATCGTGAACACGACGCTCGTATATCCAAGTATTCCGGTTGACTGACCCAATTAACTAAAAAAAAGAAAGGTTAGCGCCAGAATAAGAAAATATACAAAAATAAAAGTGAGACGTACGAAATTGGAAGGCGGACTGGACTGCACAAGAATAGGTTTCCTTCTCCCTCAGATCATCAAGGCCAGGAAGTTCAGAGGAGCCTAAGCAAATCTTGCTGAACATTTTAGCGCAAGACCCATTGTGATCCCAAAACGGAAATTCACAGCCTTTGTATTGAAACTTCCACCTTCACCATTGACCCCTCTTTTGAAAGAAGACCGACCTGCCGGAGGAGAGGAGGCTGTTGCAGGAACTGACGAGTGCAGGAAATCGATAAAGAAGGCCCCTTAAGAGACACCATGTGCAGCCTTAGCCTGAACAGACAGCTTGCGGAGGGAAGTCTCGAGATGAGTATCCCCACTCAAGCGAGGGGGAGGAAAAACAACAGGATATTTCTCACTACAAGTAGAAGTATTGGAAACATCGAGGTTGAGTTATCCCTTCTTCTTGGCTGCAAAATGGATAAAGAATCAGGAAAGCCAGCCAAAAAGCAAATAAGAATGTCTAAACGAATCACTTACCCTCTGGATGCTTGCGTCGTTGCTGCCGCATCAGATTGGCCTCTTCGGAACTTGGCCAAATATAGGGACCAGCAGCTCTAATTGCCTCGAGCTGCTGTCTAAAAACGGGAGGGAAGCGATTAAGGATCACTAGACGAAGAACTGCTCAAAAGAAAAGCAAATCATGGTTAGACGAGCCAACATCTAGGAAAGATTTTTAAATAAAAAGGCCGGGTACCCGGCAAAGGAATCCAATCGGAAAAGATTCTTATACGAGGTTCCACCACAACATCAGGAGTAACATAGAGATAGAAGTACAATTTTCCCTATTGTAGGTTTTTCCGCCTTCCCATCGACGAGTATGGGAGACAATGACATGATGACATTGAAGACCCCTGGGTTCACTTGACGGTTCGTCAATGAAAGCCTTGTGATTTCCTTGAATTGCAAATGGGACAAATGAAAGCCGCACCTCTCGGCGAGAATGGCGAGACCAACTGCATTTAAAAAGGTCGTTGGAGCGAACTGTGAGATAGCCATCTCTCGCTTAGAAATATACTCCAGCAAGAAGCTTGGTATGGGAAAAGTCACGCCGCACGCGATCATATACTTCTCTAACAGACAGGTTAAACCAGGAGGCCGTTCGTAAGTTTCAAGAATGCAAATATTAATCTGACCTCGTAGAAGTCCAGCTCGAACTGCCGCAGTCGCAGTGTCAATCGTGGATTTCGTCAAGAAGACAAAGTTGAATAGTGACATACTGGCAGAATGAGGCTCGAGTACCTCAGAGGCCTCAGAAGATTAAGGACTGGGGAAATTCTCATGCAGATCACGGTCATCAAGGAGTTCGTCTTGCAACTAGGGAATCTCAAAGCGACTCAAACAAAGACCGACCTCATCTGGGTTGCAAGGAACAACCTGGTGCCTAAATTTTGCAATATCCGGCTCATTTCCAAATAGGGAGGTGAAATAACCAAAAGGCCGCGAGCGCGAAGTAGGTCCAGCCGACCCAGGTAAGCCATCCAAGGAAAAGCTCGAAGACGAGCATGAGTTAAACGAGGAAGACGGGCCGGAAGTAGAAAAGGTGGACGAGATAGGAGCAAGGGAAGACATGATGGTTTGGCGACAACCTAGGAAATGGAATGAGAATATAAAACGATGAGTTGGGGTAGGGAAGAAGAAAGAGCAAGTACCCGATAAGCTAAAGGAATGAATGGAGGAATGTAAAAGAATGGCGGTATTTATAAAGATTGAAAGGGTGACAAGTCATCATTACTGATGTCAGGGTGCAACTCTTCGCAACTCACGCTCCGCCACTCACGACGGTCCACCTTCCAAGTGACTGGACGCAACCCAACTCACGCTTTTTCAACTCCTATACCTCCAGAAAGATATGTGGCCTCGCTGTCAAACAATTAAAATATATGGGAAATAGGAAAAGGCATACAACAAATGAGCCTAGAATCAGATCGTAGCCCGGCCATCAAGTTTGACGATAAACCATAGGCCAACATCGAGACTCCGGTATGAAAGAAGGGGGGGCTACTGTTAGGGGTGAGCCCACAACCCCATTAAGGGCCCATCTACGATCCACTTCTAGGCCCAACAAAAGACCTGATAGTGAGGCCCAATGAACAGACGGCGCCTTCCAAAGCGGTGAAGGCATTTTGTTCATTTAACGACATGACATTCCCCCATATATATGGGGTACGACATCTGAAAATGGGCAGGAATATTTTACCAAAAAGTAGAAAAGAAGTTAGAGCGCTGTCAGAAAGTGATAGACTATACACGTCATTGATTCGTACACTCAATCATTCTCCTTCCAGCTTGATTAGTCTTTCTTTTATCTCGACCTCGTCAAGACATTTTCTGCTCGTCGATGAGCCAATTTGCTTCTAATCCTGTAGTTTTTTGCTCGTCAACGAGCCAATTTGCTTCTAATCCTGTAGTTTTTTGCTCGTCGACGAGTCAATTTGCTTCTAATCCTGTATTTGGCCAATTTGCTTCTAATCTCGTTCATTAAAGAGAACTTCGATTGCTTGCCTTAAGAAATTAATTACTGATTGGAAAACATTTGTACATCAACACCATCCTTTTGGAGCCAATAGCCCAATTGAGGGACAAAAGCAAAGAAACTCTCCGGATAGTCGGATACAATCACAGATGACAATATTTAGGGTTAATAGAGTCCGACTTGAGAAAATCTAAAATCTCAAGTATAAAGGAATAATGAAGCAAGTAAACAAAAGCCCTAATGATTAATGTTATAGATAAAAAAAAAAAAAAAAAACGAGA
>NC_025704.1:28141626-28151381 GCF_000633955.1 Camelina sativa | reverse complement strand
AAAAAAAAAAAAAAAAATCGAGATGATTATAGTAATTTATGGAAATATTTTGAATATTAACACCGGTTTGAAAAAATACAAATTACTTTTGCATCATTTAAATATGATACAAAATATTAAATAAATGTTGTAATACCACATTTTATTTATAGTGATAAAGGAATTTGTTAGATAGATGATTTTTTATGATTTATAGGTAAATGATGATATATAAAATTATTTAATTAACTTTATGTACAAATTATTGTGGATTTGATTTATCATAATAATATATGAGACATGTGCTTTATATAGGTCCCACATCACAGGTTCTTGAGAGGTTTTCAAATTTTTTAAAACTTCATTTTGGAATGTGTATATGTGTATTTAATCTTCAAAGTCTAGAATGTGTAGTTTTTTTCAAAACTGTTAAAATATCGCATAATTCCTTTTCATCAATAGATATATTTATATACATGAATATATAAAATAATCAAACATCCATTAATTTTTGAACTTCCGTTGATAAATCTGGAAAATAAATAAATATTATAATAAACTATTTGAAAACTACATAAAATAAAAATAAATTTGTAACATGCTAGAAAAAAAAAACTGTATACAAAAACAATGTAAATTTCATAAAATAGAATCTCTAAAACGTAAGTATGCCATCAAACACTTACCATCAATAAATATGTCACAATTGATTTTGAATCCATTTATGAACTTAAAAAAAAAAACTGAATTAAAGATTGAAATTTTGAAACTCTTATAAGAGGAGGTACACAATATTGATTGGTTAAGATCACTATTGAGTTTAATTGTAGTCAATGCAATTTTCAAATATTAAATGTATTTTAGTGGAAGAGTTACGAATGAATTCGAACGCGGAGTTGCATATGAGTTTTAATGTGAATCAAGTAGATTAATACTTTATAGTTTTATAAAATAAAATAAAAAATGCTAGTGACCAATAAAGAGAGAATAAAACTGTATTTTTATATAAAATATGAACCATTTATAATGAAATATGTGTCGTATATAGGTCTCTCGTAATATGTTCGTGAGAGGTTCTCAAAAGTTGTTAAGACTTAAATATAAATATTCAAATTAAGAAATACATGAAATTAAATATGAATGTTCAGATTTTGATCCATTACTCAGTCAAAATTTTTGTTAAATATACTTCTATTTGTAAGAATTATATTACTTAAGTTTGAATTTTTAATTGTTAGAATTTTTCTTCATAGACTGAACAATTTATATTCGTTTTTAAAAATAAAAATTATGGCATATGCTGAAAAAAATACTTTTAATTTTTAATGGATAATATGATAATTTATTTGTTTCAAAACAATAGAATCATATAACGATAAAAGATGAAATAATAATAAAAAAATACTGAAAAGCATAGATTGCCATGGGGCAAGTTCTTTAATTATTTTTTGGTCAAAGTCAATGTACCTTTCACATATGCAAATTTTGGACAAAAATATTCTTAAACCAAGCCAGTTGCTATTTTTCTTGTCGTTTGCTCTACTAGATCTCAAAGCTCACTCAAGTGCTAATTCATCTTCTTCACGGTCCAATAAAACTCTTTTGTATGGCTATCAACATCATTAAATAATATTTTCCCCTCCTTGGTCGTAATTCTACCCAACCTCTAATAGGGTGAGTCAAAATTTTGGAGTATAAATTGTTAAATTTCTAAACAAAAAATAATAATAATTTACTATCTACACCTTAGACACAATTCAACAATTATAAAAAAAAAATCTGTATAAATGAATTGTTAAAACCAATTAAAACATAATTAATTTTGTATAGATTTGTGAGAAAATCATATATTTTAGAACAAAAGAAAAACTTGAAAATCATCTAAAAGATAACAGAGAGAGTATAAAATTATTTGTAGTTGATTATTACTTTTAGATGATGACAGTAAAATTAATATATATTAGAACATAAAATTATATATCAAAGTAATCAAGTAAGGTCTAACACTTTTCTTTCTAGACTACTTATCAGTTTTTTTTCAAAATAAAACAAAAATGTAAATAAATATTATTTATCTTAAATACTTAACAAAAATACCAAATTTAATTGACTTTGTTGTAACTTAAAAATGGTCTTATTACTTATATAGTAACACATTGTTTAAATAATTTCAACAATACATTGTAATCACAAATATCTAGTAACCTCTACGTTAACATATGTAAATTATATAATATTGTAGTTGAACCACAATATTATGAAAATTATTTTCAATATATATATTAACAACTGCATGTATATATATTTCATATATAATTGAACTGAAACTTAGAAAAAAAACATGTACGTAAAAAAAAACATACATACATAACACGTGGTACTTTTTAGTATTAGTTTATTAGTGAAAAATATATCAATATAAACGTTATATATACAAAAATCATCCTCAAACAATATCAGCAAAGTGGTGAATCTACCGAAAAATGAGCGTGGCACCCCAGTTTGATGCCTCAGCATCGAACAGTACTACCTTTCTAACTATAAGGCATCCACGTTGAAGGAGGAACCCATAGATTGCTGCTTCCAAGATAGTTGACCTGGACTCCGATGCTGATTTCTCAGTAGAATAGTTGTGTTACGTACTATCAAATACAAATCTGTTGTAATATATTTTTTTTTCTTTCTGTGGAGTGTGGTGTGTGGAGTACATGAACTAGTACTGTTATACTTGCCAGCAACATAGGGTTAATCAAATAGATAGAAGTCAACTATAAACCATAGGGGGCCAACTATCCTAATATCGTGTCAATCAGTTTTATCAGAAAACTGTCTTATTTAAAACCGACCTCATCTTACATACAAGATCACAGTAGTATACTTTTATGAACAATTCTCAAGAGTCAAGAATAACACTGAATAAGCAAAAGCCAAATCATAATCCCGACAAAAGGTTCAACCTTTGGTGTTCAGACAGATAAAAGCTTGTTCCTTTATCATCGGAAAACCACCCTGGTTTCTGAAATTTCTCAACTTTCCGGTTTCCCGGCGAAACCCCAAATGGCAAACGACGATAACAACAATGACCCATTACAGCAATACTTGATTAGCCCTAGACTCAACCAACCACCGTCTCTGTTTCCTTTACCGGAGGAACACAACGACGTCACGATTCCGATGCCATTGACTCCATCGGAACTCAAAAACCGGTTAATCTTTGGTCCGTTCTCTGAAAACTCTTCTCCTTCATCCTCTTCCACAACCTCATCCTCTAATTCCATAGACCTCCTTCTCCCACCTCCGGAGCTTAATGTACCGGCCCACCATCTCCATCGATCTAAAACAGCTCCTGCTATGGTTGTAATCAACGATATATCTCATTCAAATGACCAGGCTGAAGTCAACGATATATCTCAACCAAAAGATCACAGAACAGAGCAATCTGATTCCAAAACAGTTGTTGTAAGACAAGCTGTTGTTTTGCTTGTTGCGTATCTCTCTTTAGGTGTGCTTATCTATTGGCTGAATCGAGATAGCTACAATGTGAATCCGCCTGATCGTGGTATTGATGCTTTGTACTTTGGTGCTGTAACGATGTGTGGAGTTTTGATTATGCGTTTTGTTGAGAAAACCGGGTGGTTCGATTCGTTTTGGTTCTCGGTTATGTTGGCTACTACAGTTGGGTATGGTGACCGGGCTTTTAGTACATTGCTGGGTAGGCTTCTCGCTGGGATTTGGTTGCTTGTGTCTACTTTAGCTGTTGCTCGAGCGTTTTTTTGTTTGGCTGAAGCAAGACTTGATAAGAGGAATAGAGAGCGGGCCAAGAAAGTGCTTGGCCAAAGCATGTCTATCTCTCAGTTCTTTGCTGCGGATATTGACTGCAATGGCTGCATAAGGTACTCATTTTGCTCCTTTCTTCTCTTCTTATCAATTGCCGTGTTTTTAGCACGTTTTCTTCAATGCCAGTTTCGTTGATTTGCAAATGTTTGATTCATGCACACGAAAAGTTGTGTTCTTTGATGTTATTCCTCAAGCTTCATTCATTCTTGTTCAGGTTCTTGAAATCATTAGTTTCTAAGATTCTCTGGTTTATCTTGAACTAGTTGATTAGTCAAAATATCGAAGCATTCTCTAGTTAGATTTAATTCTAATAGCTCAAGATTTTAGTAGATTCGTATACCCTAATTAAGTATCTAAATAGTCTACTAAATGCCCTGAATGTCTTTGATTAATATCATGTGATCTTTGGTCCATTTGATCATCTTGGTTTTCATTCTTCTTGCAGTAAAGCAGAGTATGTGATATACAAACTAAAACAGATGGAGAAAATGACCGATAAGGACATTATACTGATCTCTAAGCAGTTTGACAAGCTTGACCGAACCAATAGTGGAAGGATCACTCTTGTAGATCTCTTGGAAACTTCTGTTTAGTACGTAACACGCATTACAACATGATTGAAGATGTATCAATGGAAAATCCGCGGTTTTCGGTTTAGTTGAACCAGTTTGATTTTTGTTTCTTGCTTACCCTTTTCTTATGGCAGAAATTGTCACCTTCTCTCCCAAGATCATGATGATGATAATCATGAATTAGAAGTTTGATTTTCGTGTTTCCTTTGGTTGACTTCGCTTTGGTGGCTAAGATCAAAAGATACATGTTTCTTTCATGTGTATGTATTTTCTGATCAAAAGATGCATGTTTCTTTCATGTGTACGTATTTTCGGTTTGAGCAAAAACTTTTGTTCACAAATTCCGAAAGAGTAAATGACAAATGTTGTTAACAAAACAAAAATATTCGATATTTGTTAATCATTTTACTTATGGTTTTGTTTCCGATGAATTTATTTACTCATATATCTTTCACTTTCATCACTTAATATAAATGTTGATAGGATGGCTAGGATCATAATTTAGAAGAGATTTTCTTGCTTTTACTATGTTGTCACATACCTATCAAGAAGCCTGTTCCATTCAACTCTGGTGTAGGTCAACAATCTCCTTCTCAATTTCTCATATCTTATAGAATCATAATCATTTATGTTAGCATTTACTAGACTTTAATAGTTACAAATATTAAATATTATGCTTTCTCAATCATGACAACTATTCAAACAAAGATGGTGAATGAATGAATAATCGTACTCTACAACAACAAAAAATCTTCAAGAAGTTTGGTTCTTCCGTACATATTCCGCGAAATTGGTCGTAAATTTCAACTGCAAACATATATTTTTATGTATATATAACTATTTAAGCTCTTACAGAGAAAGAGAGGTTGACTGCTTAGTTTGGTGATTTTAGTTTACAGAACTGAAAATATACAGAAAGAGAGGTTGACTGCTTTTTACAATACTTTATTTTTATCTCGCAGTGATTTCATCAGTAGTAAAAACAAAATACACTGTGAACCATATTGTTTAAAAAAAAAGAATTCTATAAACGAAAAATAAAAATGGTTTAGTACGTGAATTGATTAATTTTGCTCGGTGCACTGCATATATTCAAAAACGTACAAGTAAAAAGTAATTATTGAAGTTTTGGTCCTTTGATGATCATGACTGATCAGTTGCTTTCTTTGGGCCATCTCGACTCGACAATCTACAATTGTAGTTTTGTCACGTAAACGTTTTTCATCATTATATATTTCCTTTTTCGAATGATATGATCAAGTATGCATGATGCTTCAATATTTTTTTTTGTGTGTATAATTAATCAAAGCTACATGCATGAAGCTGTAATTCGTAATTTGAACAAAAATATTCAGACACATGAGCTGTTTATATTTTAAGGTGTACAATATTAAAAATTTGTACATATCTATAAAAGGAAAATAAATGTATTTTGACCGTACCATATGTAAAGTCAATTTCTGTTCACTTCTCATTGTCATTTTTCGTTAGGAATCATATGTCTCTCTTTTCTTATTTCCTTCATTTTTTCCCATCAGTTCCACTTTTTTCCCCGAAATAAAATTATTTTGTCTTGTTGACAAAAAGTATTAAATATTAAAAAGCATCAACAAAGATATCTATAATAGATACATTTGGCCATATTTCATATTTAAATTATTTATGTTATTTAAATGTTTTTGTTATGCTTGATGAGGAAACTTCTAATGTGAAAACTGAAAAAAGAGATTCTGCAGCGTGAACCGTGATGACGTTTGTAAATCGTCAGTATTTAGATCATATATATTCGATTATTTTATTTTCCTTAACGTGAATAACACAAATAAATCCAAAACCTATACATAAAATGGACATTTACGATCAAATGGTTCATACAATTCCTAATTTAATTTTTACTTTTAACGTCCCTAATTAATTTTTATTTACAAAACCAAGTTTAGTCCCGCTCTAGTAGTCCTCCCATATGTATGTACCACTTTATATTAAAACGATTTGTAAGCACCGACTGATAATTTTGTTTTTCGAATAATTTGTTATAGTTTACAAAGAACTATGTATGTAAAGTTTCATGTAAACTGGTTCTAACTACGTCGAAATCATATACGGATACGTATGTAATATGTATGTTGTCGCAATTGCAACCTTTGACTTGAAATATTAAAATTTAATAAAACTAAAACGTCTGATATTTATTAGGGTTTAGGGGAATTACACAATCCAATAGTCCACCACGTGCCAGGTCATGTGTCGGTTACGGTCAAACGCCGGTGCCAATAAATAACACGTGTCATCCATATAACCCCACAATCCTCTTTGACTTGGCTCTTCCTCCTTCACACCAAGATGACCGGAGACTGTCTACTTCCGGTTGCCGGTTAACCACTAGTCATCACCTCATGCATGAGCCTTCCTACACAACAACAAGCTTTGTTTCCCACATCTGAAAAAAGATGTAAATTAATATCAACTTTTCATGTCTTACTTTAAGGCCCCAAAAATAAAGTAGCATTGCTAAAGACAACCCAAATATGTAAAAAGATAGAGATTATTTTCTTTCTTTTTGTTTGGTCAGACAATGAATAGAGAGGCTTGANGAAGCTTTGTTTCCCACATCTGAAAAAGATATGTAAATTAATATCAACTTTTCATGTCTTACTTTAAGGCCCCAAAAATAAAGTAGCATTACTAAAAACAACACAAATTTGTAAAAAGATAGAGATTATTTTCTTTCTTTTTGTTTGGTCAGACAATGAATAGAGAGGCTTGAAAGATGTTTATTTATGGTAAAATGGCTTTTTCTTTTGTGTTCATGTTCACACTGTTTAAGAAACAAAATGACAAGGAAGAAGTATATGTTTCCTCACTCGAGGCCACTTTTGTAACTCTCGATTTGGGAAGAGGTAAAATGCTTTTCGTCAACTTAACTTTATAAAAGTTATCATTATTTTTAATATATAAAAAGTCATTCAAACCTCTTTTTGAATCATTCACACTTCAATACTCTTTTCATTCAACCTTAGATTTGTACATATATATCTAAGACAAAAGAGAAAAAAGTATATGCTAAAACGCCATTTACTATATATTTATTCAGCAAGACATAATAGATAATATATATTTTCAAAAGGCATAAATACGAGACGACTCAAAAGTCTTAACACCAAATTTAGACCGACTAAAAAATTCATTAACGTAAAAAGTTCTTCTTCTTCTTCACGCTCCTCTCTTTGTCATTTTCTTTTCTTTTTTTGTCTTTCCTTTTTGGTTTAAGATTCCTCTCTTTGTTCTTCGTCATGTCTAATGAAATCAAAGATCTTAACAACTATCACTACACTTCATCGTATAACCATTACAATATCAACAACCAAAATATGATGAACCTCCCTTACGTTTCCGGTCCATCTACTTATAATGCAAACATGATCTCATCATCACAACTCGGTTTCGATCTACCCTCGAAGAACTTGAGTCCTCAAGGAGCGTTCGATTTGGGCTTCGAGCTTTCTCCATCTTCTTCCGACTTTTTTAATCCTTCGATCGATCAAGAAAACGGTTTGTATAATGCTTTTAATTATAATAGTAGCCATAAGAGTCATGAAGTTGTCGGTGGTGGTTGTGCAACCATTAAGAGTGAAGTAAGAGTTTCAGCTTCTCCTTCTTCAAGTGAGGCCGATCATCATCCCGGTGAAGATTCCGGCAAGATCCTGAAGAAAAGAGAAGCTGGCGATGGAGGAGAAGATGATCAACGTTCTCAGAAAGTGTAAGTTTTATATAAGTTCTTTTTCCTAATTATATAGCAAAATAGACATATTTAGACTTCACATGAATCATTATCAAACTTAACTACTTTCTTTTGTTTTTATTTACCCAAAAAAATCTTAAATTACGTGAAAAATAAACTAAACACATTTCTTGTTTTTTTTTTTTTTTTTTTTTTTTTTTTTATGCTTTTAAAACCGAATAAGAATTGCTTNCTTGAAAATGATTCTCTTGAACTAAAGTATTTCACTTTGATATTGATTTCAGGTTTTTCTTTTATACGAAACATACAATATAGATTTTGCATACCATAAAAAGACATCTTTAAGAACACTGGGATTTAGTTTTGATGAAACTATGTAGTATACAAATTTACTTGTTAATATTTAATTTTACGCTGATATGCATGTTTGGGTAGGATTCAAGTTTCATAATTGAAAGAATGACAACTCAAATTATTTCGTCCATATTTTTCTGTAATACGTAACCTAATATTACTGATTAATTGGGATTCTATTCTGGTACGTTTTGAAAGATAGTTTATTCATTGTTCGTACCTATAATTATTGTTGTATAAATCTTATCCCTAAAGAAACCAGTTAAACAAAACGACGTGTCCCATTTTTTAATTTTTTTAATAGTATTTGTATTACTTTGTGTGCTAGTCCTAACAATCATTTGATGCTTAACATTATTAAATATAGTTCAATGAATCAAAGTCAAATGTACGGTACGTTGCCATAAACTAGAGATGGTCCAACCTAATTAAACGTTAATTTAATTGAACATATGATATGGTTCAGAGTTAAAACAAAGAAGAAAGAGGAGAAGAAAAAAGAGCCACGAGTCTCGTTCATGACTAAGACTGAAGTTGATCATCTCGAAGACGGCTATCGTTGGAGAAAGTACGGCCAAAAAGCAGTAAAAAACAGTCCTTATCCGAGGTAATTTTATCGGTCCTTAATAATTATTATATTTATTTTTATAAAACGATTTATTTCAATATAATTATCCTTCTAAAACTTTTAGTTTTTTATTTTTATCATTCAATACACATCGATAAAGAAATATTTATGACATTGTTTGAAAAGTCTTATCAATTTTGTTTTTCAGTCTATATTTTAATTAACAACGAAGAAAATTAAAAAAAAAAAAAAAATGTAACTAACATTATAATTACAAGTCACATGCTAAAACAATATACTATACTCTCAATTACGCGAACAGGAGTTACTATAGATGCACGACGCAGAAATGTAACGTGAAGAAGAGAGTGGAGAGATCCTACCAAGATCCAACGGTCGTGATCACAACTTACGAGAGTCAGCACAACCACCCGATCCCGACCAATCGCCGGACGGCAATGTTCTCTGGAACCACCGCATCAGATTACAACCCATCTTCGTCTCCAGTATTCTCCGACCTCATAATGAATACTCCAAGAAGCTTCTCAAATGATGATCTCTTCCGTGTGCCATACGCTAGTGTGAACGTGAACCCTACTTATCATCAACAACAGCAACAGGGATTTCATCAGCAGGAGAGTGAGTTCGATCTCTTGAAGGAGATGTTTCCTTCGGTTTTCTTCAAACAAGAGCATTGACGATA
>NC_025704.1:28139820-28140991 GCF_000633955.1 Camelina sativa | reverse complement strand
ACCTCATAATGAATACTCCAAGAAGCTTCTCAAATGATGATCTCTTCCGTGTGCCATACGCTAGTGTGAACGTGAACCCTACTTATCATCAACAACAGCAACAGGGATTTCATCAGCAGGAGAGTGAGTTCGATCTCTTGAAGGAGATGTTTCCTTCGGTTTTCTTCAAACAAGAGCATTGACGATATAAATAATAATTATGTATAATATAGAAACAATTCGGATGCATAATAATAAGTGATAGTGTTATTTATTTTTGCATGTATATGTATATACATGTTTTTGTAACTAGCTATAGGATAAATATGGAGCCCTTTCGACTTATAAAAATAATTTCTTTTCTTGAAGTAATTTTGTTACATGTCTATAGAAGCATAGACGATCCTTCTTGGGTCTCTCTTTTTCCTCTTTTTTTGCTTTATATACTAACGAGGAAAAGGAAATAACATCATATCTTAAAGAAAACTTTTTTTTGGGTATTTGAAACTAAATTTAGACTAGAGAGTTAGATCGAACTTAACTATATTTGATCACAACCCCACCAAAAATGTACGATCCAACCAATACGTACGATCAAATATAGTTAAAATGCACGATGTACCTTTGCAATATGTTGATGTACCACATGATCACTCACTCATCTCAACAAATAATTGAGGTTTTAGTAGGAAATTCATTTTTATCTTGGTATGTCTCATGCGTCCGACCGCAAATTAATTATGCGTGAGAATTAAGGAAGCAACCTAACGAGTTTGGTCGTACGTATATTAGATAGATGTAATATTATACTTTATATTTTGTTTAGCAAAAAAACAAAAAAATTATCTTATTATATAAAGGACACATTATCCTTCCTGGAGTATCATGTAAGGAATGTGATGTGACCGGATTAGTTGCTTGACAAGTCCATCTTGAGTTCAGGGCATGTTTGATCCACTAAGACCATGTTTATCGGTGGGATATAAGGGGCTGTTAGTGGGGTTTTATGTATTTTTTGGAGAAAAAATAAATCAGAAAGAAATAAAAAACCAAAGAGATCTTCTTATATAGTAGATTCTCTTTGGGTGTAAGAGACGCCACGTGTTGATGTTTGGTTGGACGAAAGTAAAATAGAGAAGGTGAAAATTGAGAACAAAAATTTTTTTTGGCCTGATCGTGTTCTTTCTCTTCC
>NC_025704.1:28133337-28139760 GCF_000633955.1 Camelina sativa | reverse complement strand
CATCTCGAAGACGGCTATCGTTGGAGAAAGTACGGCCAAAAAGCAGTAAAAAACAGTCCTTATCCGAGGTAATTTTATCGGTCCTTAATAATTATTATATTTATTTTTATAAAACGATTTATTTCAATATAATTATCCTTCTAAAACTTTTAGTTTTTTTTTTTTATCATTCAATACACATCGATAAAGAAATATTTATGACATTGTTTGAAAAGTCTTATCAATTTTGTTTTTCAGTCTATATTTTAATTAACAACGAAGAAAATTAAAAAAAAAAAAAAAATGTAACTAACATTATAATTACAAGTCACATGCTAAAACAATATACTATACTCTCAATTACGCGAACAGGAGTTACTATAGATGCACGACGCAGAAATGTAACGTGAAGAAGAGAGTGGAGAGATCCTACCAAGATCCAACGGTCGTGATCACAACTTACGAGAGTCAGCACAACCACCCGATCCCGACCAATCGCCGGACGGCAATGTTCTCTGGAACCACCGCATCAGATTACAACCCATCTTCGTCTCCAGTATTCTCCGACCTCATAATGAATACTCCAAGAAGCTTCTCAAATGATGATCTCTTCCGTGTGCCATACGCTAGTGTGAACGTGAACCCTACTTATCATCAACAACAGCAACAGGGATTTCATCAGCAGGAGAGTGAGTTCGATCTCTTGAAGGAGATGTTTCCTTCGGTTTTCTTCAAACAAGAGCATTGACGATATAAATAATAATTATGTATAATATAGAAACAATTCGGATGCATAATAATAAGTGATAGTGTTATTTATTTTTGCATGTATATGTATATACATGTTTTTGTAACTAGCTATAGGATAAATATGGAGCCCTTTCGACTTATAAAAATAATTTCTTTTCTTGAAGTAATTTTGTTACATGTCTATAGAAGCATAGACGATCCTTCTTGGGTCTCTCTTTTTCCTCTTTTTTTGCTTTATATACTAACGAGGAAAAGGAAATAACATCATATCTTAAAGAAAACTTTTTTTTGGGTATTTGAAACTAAATTTAGACTAGAGAGTTAGATCGAACTTAACTATATTTGATCACAACCCCACCAAAAATGTACGATCCAACCAATACGTACGATCAAATATAGTTAAAATGCACGATGTACCTTTGCAATATGTTGATGTACCACATGATCACTCACTCATCTCAACAAATAATTGAGGTTTTAGTAGGAAATTCATTTTTATCTTGGTATGTCTCATGCGTCCGACCGCAAATTAATTATGCGTGAGAATTAAGGAAGCAACCTAACGAGTTTGGTCGTACGTATATTAGATAGATGTAATATTATACTTTATATTTTGTTTAGCAAAAAAACAAAAAAATTATCTTATTATATAAAGGACACATTATCCTTCCTGGAGTATCATGTAAGGAATGTGATGTGACCGGATTAGTTGCTTGACAAGTCCATCTTGAGTTCAGGGCATGTTTGATCCACTAAGACCATGTTTATCGGTGGGATATAAGGGGCTGTTAGTGGGGTTTTATGTATTTTTTGGAGAAAAAATAAATCAGAAAGAAATAAAAAACCGAAGAGATCTTCTTATATAGTAGATTTTCTTTGGGTGTAAGAGACGCCACATGTTGATGTTTGGTTGGACGAAAGTAAAATAGAGAAGGTGAAGATTGAGAACAAAAATTTTTTTTGGCCTGATCGTGTTCTTTCTCTTCCTCTCTCTCTCGCTCTCTGTCGCGAACCTCTCAATCTGAGGAGATTGAATCGGTCGGAATCGTTGGAGATGGAATGAGAGGAGTCTGAAGGAGATTGAACTTGGACGAGATTGAATTCGGAGTCTAATCAATCAGAGGAGATTGAATCAATCGGAGTTTTGCTCGCCGTTTTGAGTGGGAAAGCTTCCCCAACCAGTTCTGATATCAAGGATATTCTTAGATCAGGTTCATTTCTTTTGTAGTCACTTCGAATTTTTAAGCATTCGATTTTTTTTTTAAAAAATTGTAGGAGGACAATTCGAGTTTATACATGGTTACTCTAGTTAATGAGAGTTGTTGGTTTAACTACCAATCGCATATGTTTGCTACAAATGTGGAAGTTGTTTAAGTGAAAGCTTGCAAGGTAATTGAATAAGAGGCATCTGTTGTTGTGTGGTTTAGTTAGTTCATGTATGCTTTTAAAGGATCAGAGAGGGATTTAGTTAGGGATGATTGTAATTGGGGGTGGTTTTAATTGATTGATTGAATGTGGTTTTGTTGTTGTGTTTGATTTTTTGCAGTTAGTGCTGATACAGAGGACTCTCAGATTGAGCTTTTGTTGAAGGAAGTGAAAGGAAAAGACTTAACTGAGCTAATTGCTGCTGGAAGGGAGAAGCTTGCTTCAGTGCCGTCTGGTGGTCGTGGTGTTGCTATGGCTTCTGCTCCATCCGCTGGAGGAGGAGGCGGTGGTGCCCCTGCTGTTAAGGTTTGTTTGTTACTTCAACCAGATTTGTTATATTGTTTTGGAGATTCTTCATGACACACTGACTGGTTGTCTATTTTTATTATGTGTAGGAGGGATTCTGGTTTCATGGCGCCGAGAAAGATTACTTGATGCTTGCGTATTGGATCCACAAAGATTTCAAGAGAAGACAGGACGATTTCAAGGCCAAGGTTTTGGCGCCTGATCAACAAGGAAACTTGTACTACAACACCCGCGACTTACATTCGGGTCATTGACCTTCAACAGAGCAGTCCTCACAGATTCTAACGAAGCTGGTTTATTTGCTTCCTCTCTCTCTCTCTTTATGTAAGCATTTTGACTGACTCTTGAATCTATTTAGCCCTCAACCAAAAACATAAAAAGCCTTACAAATGAAAACATTTGCATTCAGTGCGATCCAAATGCAATACAATGGCTTTAGGTTACATACAAGATTCAAAGAAGCAGATTCGTTAGTGAATCCTATTGTTCAACAAACACAGTTGATCCTCTTTACACAGATTCAAACAAGCTGGTTTATTTGTCAACGCCTATTTATTTACCAAAACAAGATCCAAAATATTTTTGATTTTGCCACTATCTAAAGCAAATTAAACGCTTGCAAGATGATTTGGTGGAGAATATTTGGGCAAAATTTGGAGCAAATCAGTATTAAAATTAATCATTCTCTCTATTTATAAATTACACTTCTGTTGTAATATGTATTATTGTTTTTATTATGTTTTGTATGTTTGAAAATTAATTAAAATAGAATATTTTCTAATTTTAGAAAACCTTAAATGTTTACACATTTATATCACTTCTATTCTATTTAAAATTTTTAAATTTTAAAAAACAATATTTTCAAAAATAAGAGACCTAAAATAAGAACCTACCAATAAATGAGAAAATTTTATCTAAGAGATCATGAGTTCTTATATTCCAAACAGTACACAATTAATTCATAAAAAAATTATGAACTCCCCTTACTCAAACCCACCGATAAACATGCTCTAAGGCACTAACCACAATAGTATAATCAAATTATACGAAGATGGTGTTCATGGCATTTTCCATATTGTCAGAAGAAGAGATAATACGAGAAATTTGTTGTATGTGTTTTTTTGTTTTCTTTTTCTTCTCTTTTAAGTTTTAACATCATAACAAATTATTCCCACAAAATTTCAAATCCACCAAATCAAACTGTATATTTCATCTAGAGTTTTTTTTTGTTTTTTCTTTTCTGAGACCATCTACACTGGTAGATTCTCTTACCATTACTTTTATTAAAAAAACAATAAAAGAAAGAGAAAGAAGAAAAAAAGGGGGAAACGTTTCTTCCCATAGTGACTTGAGAATCGGTTCTCATAACAAATAAGGCAGATGTTATTTGCTTATTGGGACAGCTAATAAATAAATAAATAAATAATAATAATTTGTAAAAAAATAATTTCTTTTATTTTTTTGAAAAACGTTGGGCCGTTACTCCAGTAATGATGCCCTGAAGTTCCTCCTCTACACCCAAAATGTATTCGAAGTTGTTATAGTTGTCACTTGAAGAAGTTTAAATCATTTTTGGGTCTAGAGAAACTTCAAAATCCAACTTGTTATATAGTTGTGATCACATGATATAAATTTGTAGGATTTGCATTTCAATAATTTTGACATAGTCAAACACAAGCAGTTATAATGTTGTCTACGATCGAAATTAGACTAAATATTTTTATTTATTTTTTTCGATTGCTCACTAAATAAACTAGTTTAACTGTTTGTCAAAAAAAGAAAAAAAAAGAAAAAACTAGTTTAACTGAAATATTTAAAAACACTTCATCTCTGTAAATATTTTAAGTGTTTTTTTCCGTTATGATTAAAATAAAATAAAAAAAAACTTTACTAATTGAGTGGACAAGGAAAAATATTGTAGAGGAGTCAGTCACTGTCATCTCTCAAGCCAGAGAGAGACCAATCTTGCTCGGAAAAAAAATCAGTCGCCGGCGATCGAAAACGACGGCTCTCCGAACCCCTTTTTTTAATCTCTTCTTCAAGCAAACACTTTCACATCTCTCTCTCTCTGGGGGTGATACTATTTATTATGATCGTCTGCTAGAGATCACTATCTCTCTCGATAACAGATGACCACCATCTTCGTCTTCTCTCTTCGTTGAGTTTCTTTTTTATTATTATTCAGTCAACTTGCGTCTCAATCTCTGATAATTTCAAATCTTTGAGATTGTCTCTGAAATTTTTGTTACTTCGTTTTTAGTATCTGTTAACCATTTACAGTTCTGAAGCTTTAAACAGAGAGATTGCTAAAAATGGTGGATCCGGGACCAATCACGCCGGGCCAGGTACAATTTCTCGAGATACTCTTTGGAACCACTCCCTACTGAATTATTTGCTACTAATTTCGATTCATTGCTTTCCAAAATTGAAAATTCTCAGTGCTATTGGATTTAGGGTCATTATTTTTTCTAGAATTTATAGAGTTGGGTATTTTGAATTGAAGGATTTGTGACTGTGATCTCGTGAAAGCAGCCATTTTTTTAGTGGGAGGAAACCTTAGAAACAGGTTCCTTGTTCTCTCATCAGCTTCCTTGAAAGTATCCTGTCAATGATGGATCATGAATACTAAATGATCAAGTCTAGCAAATCCATGAAAATTTGAGTCTTTCTTTATGATTAGCTTTGAATTGTTTAGAGTTGGCTGGAGACTGACCACCATCTACAAGATTTAACTTTGTTAGTGAAACCTTTGTAGGTATCTTTTCTGCTTGGAGTAATCCCAATTTTTGTTGGTTGGATATACTCAGAGCTACTTGAGTACAGGAAATCTTGGGTTCCCTTAAAACCGTAAGTTCTTGCAACGTGACACTCTCAATAATGTAGCAGTGTTTAGCCATAAAAGGTCTCCCTCTATTGTGCTCCCTCTCTTCCGATCTAGTCTTGAAAGGAGAGTTGCATTCTTGTAATGCAGTCACTCAGATAATAATCTGGTTGAATTGGGAGACGTAGCAGAGAAGGACGATGACAAAGCTGACTTGTTGGAGGGAGGTCTTTCCCGATCGACATCTTTACGGTTTCATAATTCATCCATCAGAACAAACATCATTAGGTCGTTGTTACTACCAGCTCTCAAGTATTCTAGTTTGTTTATTACGATTCTTCAAGAGTTCTCATGCTTAGGTGTGTTTTGATTTTGTCGAATCACAGGTTTTTGTGTATGGAAGATTCGTTTTTGCTGGAACACCGTGCAACGCTGAGAGCAATGTAAGTGAAAGCTACCTCAAGAAGTGATCATCTCATTGTTCGTTATCTTATATTAACATTCATAATCATACCTAGGTCGGAGTTTGGAGCAATTCTAATCTATTTCTACATCTGTGACCGCACGGAATTGCTTGGAGATTCTACCAAGGTACCCTTGTATTTCACTAGCTTTGTATGTTCAAATCCATGTAAGTATTATATTTGTTTTGCTCATGGGACTTGGGGTTTTCTTTGACAGAATTACAACCGCGACCTTTTCCTTTTTCTCTACGTTCTTCTCATCATAGTATCAGCCATGACATCTCTCAGAAAGCACAATGACAAGTCACCTATAACTGGGAAATCCATTCTTTACCTTAATCGCCACCAAACTGAAGAGTGGAAAGGATGGATGCAGGCAAGTTTCTCTTATTTATTTAATATATAATCATTCTGTTCTTTGCCATAGGTTACTACTATATTGCAGCTCTTGTAGCTGCTTTTGACATTGTGTTCTCATGTCCTTCTTTTTTTATCAGGTTTTGTTCTTAATGTATCACTACTTTGCTGCGACTGAGTTATACAACGCAATC
This sequence comes from Camelina sativa, assembly GCF_000633955.1. Lineage (NCBI taxonomy): Eukaryota > Viridiplantae > Streptophyta > Magnoliopsida > Brassicales > Brassicaceae > Camelina > Camelina sativa. Next base: position 28,133,464 of record NC_025704.1, on the reverse strand, counting down.
CGTATCTTTATTGCTGCTTATGTTTGGATGACTGGTTTTGGAAACTTCTCCTACTACTATGTCAGAAAGGATTTCTCTGTTGCACGTTTTGCACAGGTGATACCACTCATTCGACGATAAATTCTTG
>NC_025704.1:28129597-28132167 GCF_000633955.1 Camelina sativa | reverse complement strand
AGATATTTTCATGCTTCCTCGTTGTCTTTTTGATGTGGGAAATTCCTGGAGCTTTTGAAATATTCTGGGGTCCATTAACATTCTTGTTAGGTATATAACTTCCCTGGATCTGATCATATTCTCTATATGAACTGACACAAGTCATAATTAAATGTGAAAGAGTTCTAATATTTGGATATTGCTTGTATATAACTGCAGGTTACAGTGATCCTGCAAAGCCCGATCTTCATCGACTGCATGAATGGCACTTCAGATCAGGCCTTGACCGCTACATATGGATTGTCGGAATGATTTATGCCTATTATCACCCAACTGTAAGCTCTTAAACAGAAGCACACATTCAATTTCGTTTCTGTTTTTTTGTAGTGTCGATGTAATAAAACTTCAAAACTTGGGATCATTCTCTAGGTAGAGAGATGGGATGGAGAAGTTAGAGGAGTGTGAAACGAAGAAAAGACTATCCATAAAAACCGCTATTGTTACTACTGCCGTGCTTGTAAGCCATTTCAGTTATCTTTTAGTTTGTTGATTGCACCACTCATTTATAGAAATTGATAGATTTTGTCCTATTTGCTTACATTTTAAGGTTGGCTATGTGTGGTATGAATGTATCTACAAGCTGGACAAGACCAGTTACAACATGTATCATCCATACACATCTTGGATCCCCATCACGTGTGTGCATACAATCCTCTCGTTCTTGATTTCATCTTTATATATGTCACTTATTTCACTTGCCGAAACTGAAACATGACTCACCGTTTGGTGTTTTGGCTTCTAGTGTTTACATATGCCTCCGGAATTTCACCCACCAGCTTCGGAGTGTCTCATTGACTCTCTTTGCGTGAGTCAAATATATTTAAGCTAAAGCCTCTCTGGTTTGGTATGCTTGCCTGATTTCCATGTAATATAATACTCTTCACATTTCCCGGTGCAGATGGCTCGGCAAGATCACTTTAGAAACTTACATTTCCCAGTTTCATATATGGCTAAGGTTTGTTTTCTGCGACTTGAAAACTCGTTTTCCTGAAAGCCTATCAGATCCTTTCTTGAACTAAAAGACACCAATCTGCAGATCAAACATGCCTGATGGGCAACCAAAATGGCTTCTCTCTATTATTCCGGGATACCCTATGCTGAACTTCATGCTCACAACTGCGATATACGTCCTCGTAAGAAACCGTTACTTCTTTTCTCTCCCCTTTCTTTTCTAGTACCAAACATTCTGAAACGTCTCCATGTGTTCTTGTTCTCCAGGTATCTCACCGTCTCTTTGAACTAACCAACACACTCAAGACGGTTTTTGTACCCACAAAAGACAACAAACGTCTCTTATCTAACTTCATAGCTGGGATCGCCATCGCTCTTCCTCTCTATTGCTTCTCATTCGTTCTTCTTCAGATTCATCGCTAAAAACCGTGAGTCCTTAAATCCTTCTCATTGCAATTTACTCATCAAAAATCTAATTTATACTCTATTGAATTCTATCATTTACAGGCAGAAAGAAGTGTTTTTCTTTGTGATAGATTTGTGGATCATTTTCTTGTGCACATGCAGCTTGAGAGGACGTCCGTTCAACATAGGCAGAAACCACCATCGCTCAACTACTTTGCTCTATTGCTATACGAAATCGAAGTGATTGTTTTCGATATAATATTTCAGAAATGTGTTGCTTTGTATAAAACTAGGTGTTTCCGACGCAACGTGGGTTATGGTGTAGTTGACACTTTCTTGTTTTTTTTTTTGTCTTTTTCGTTTTTTTTTGTATTAGTTCGTTTTAATTAGGCATATACGGGCTTTCCCGTCAATAGGGCATTCTCAAAAATGCCTCTTTTTTCATACCTCTTTTTAAAAATACCCCTTCATGTTGACCATTTTAAAAACTACTCCTCTTTATGTACAAAATGACCAAATTACCCTTTTTGAGTGACAGCAAGAATGTACGGTCATCAAAATCGAAAATATTTTCTTGCCAAAAAAATTTTCCGCCAAAATTTTTTTTTCCCGCCAAAATCGAAAATTTTTCCCGCCAAAAATATTGAAATTTATACCTTTTAAAAACATTGTAAACGCTTTTAAAAAAACTTTTAAAAGCGTTTACAAGGTTTTTAAAAGGTTTTTAAATACATTGTAAACGCTTTTAAAAACCTTGTAAATGCTTTTAAAAAGCTTGTAAATGCTTTTAAAAGGTTTTTAAACACCTTGTAAATGCTTTTAAAAACTTTTAAAAGCATTTACAAGGTGTTCAAAAACCTTTTAAAACCTTTTTAAAAATCTTATAAAAACTTTTACAAGGTTTTAAAAACATTGTAAAAGCGTTTACAAGGTGTTTAAAAACCTTTTAAAAATCTTTTTAAAAACCATTTGAAAACCATTTAAAAAAATTTTAAAAACCTTTTAAAACCTTTTAAAAACCTTTTAAAAATCTTGTAAAAGCGTTTACAAGTTGTTTAAAAACCCTTTTAAAACTCTTTAAAAAATCTTGTAAAAGCCTTTACAAGGTGTTTATAAGGCTTTTATAAGGTAGAAACCTTATAAAACCTTTTAAAAATCTTGTAAATTTTTTTGGC
>NC_025704.1:28091806-28126143 GCF_000633955.1 Camelina sativa | reverse complement strand
TATTTATAGGAAGAGAAATGATGAAAAATTACATTTAGAAAAATGAGAGTTACAATTCTAATTTATTGTTTTGTTTTAATACAATTGATTAATACAACTTAGTGGAGAAATAAAGTTAATGCATAATTTATAGGGAGAAGCTATAAAGATTTCAGTTTTATATTATGTGAGTTAAATGTGAAAATTAATTGTTTTTAATTTGTGTATTAATATAATTTTTTTTTTTAGAATTGCATTGCCAAGTGGACCAATAAGGAGAGACTGAAACTCTACTTTTATATATATGATTTTGGTCGAATACTCGAATTATATATCTCTTTGAATAGTAGTACACGACAAAGGTAATCAACCAGTGTTCGTTACTTTTTAAAGTTAATAGTAAATGATTTTCAATTACCGTTGGTAGATTAGTGATTGTGATATAGAATGGTAAAATAATGAGTATAGAGTTTCGTTGGATAAAGTAAACTTTTTTATATAAGATTACATAATTAAACCTTTGCTATTTGAGTAAATATCAAAAGTTGAAGTTATTATTTGTAATATCCAAAAAAACATATTGAAAACAATGTTAAAAGAAATTACAAGTATTCATAATTTAAATATTCTTGATAAACTTGCTAAAATTATGTAATTTTTTGCGGATCATGTTATAGAGCAGGTAAAAATTTACATATATATATGATTATATGATTATATAATTAGCCTTTTTAAGTTGAGTTGTGTAATAGATCTTTGTAGTATAGGTTTCTTAAGAACTAATATTTCACTTCAATTTTATATTTATATTTATAATTTTATAAATACAATTACATAAACTATTTGTTTACTTTACCATGCATTATAATCTTACTTTCATTCTAAAACTCAATAACCCATTCTAAATTTTGGAATATGATCATTTTTTGGTCAAAATTTTCGTAATAACGTTATTACTAAAACAAATTCATAGTATTATTTTTACGATTTTAAAATTTTCATTTATGTAACTTAATTCATTTTTATATAGTTATTTATTTTTATTTGTTACTAAAATAAATTTATATTATTGTTTTTACTATTATTAATTTTGCTTAATTTGTTTTTTATTTATTTGTTACTATTATTAATTATAAATATTTAATACTCAATTAATGAATATTAAAAATAGTATTTTTTAATGCGAAAAATATAGCATTACTTAGGTGGATGCTGATGTGGAGGAAGAAAATGAAAAAAAAATTAACTTTATATATATCAAGATAGATCTATTAATTGATTGTTCTCGTTTATTTCTCAATTGGTACTCATCGTTGTTATGATTGTGGTCACAGGGTGGTAGAGACGCTTCCAACCCCAAATATATTTTCACAAAGCTATCGGCCATGGCAAGAGTTTTGTTCCCCAAATATGATGACGACCACCTTTGCTACTCTCATATAGATTAATTGGCAATTTCAATACATTTTGTTTTAAGTAACAAACGCTTAACATATTATAGCTTTATAAGCTGTTTTTAAATTTGGAATCTTTTTGCAGCTTCTTCTAGTGAAATCCGAGAAGCTCTAGAGGATGAACCCCTTCAAAGACTTATTGGTAAGATTGCTTCCTGATGCGGACATCAAGCCGAACTCAAACCAAGATCGTGTACCCTAAGTTAAGGGAGCTTACAAACATGTCGACAGAAAGGTGAGTATTTGAATTTGAATTCACTAATGAGTATCTTTTTTCTGGTTTTGTAGGAATTTCCATTTAGTCTTTTAATTTGATTATGCTTTCATTCTTTGTAATTTCTGCCAATGAGAAGCCCTAAGCTAGTAACAGACACTTTTTGATTAATAAAAATACCAAGTTAATAGAAATACCAAGTACACGACAAAGGTCATCAACCAGTGTTCGTTACTTTTAAAAGTTAATAGTAAATGATTTTCAATAGCATTACAGTTGGTAGATTAGTGATTGAGATTAAGAATGGTAAAATAATGAGTATAGAGTCTCGTTGGATAAAAATCCCTTGTCATTAAATCAGAAGTACGTCTGGTAATATAAGTTTTTTAAATAAGATTTACATAATTAATTTTTTGCTATTTGAGTATATATCAAAGCTTGAAGTTATATAATATCCATAAAAACATATTTAAAACAATTTTAAAAGAAATTAGAAGTATCCATAATTTAAATATTTTTGATACTTTTAACTTGCTATTAATATGTAAAATTTTGTGACTCATGTTATGGGACATGTGAAAATTTACATAAATATGATTATATAATTTACTAAAATACACAAAATATTTTAGTATGATATCAAATGAGTTAAGGAGAAGTGGTACACTAATCCTAATCAGTATATAAAAAATAACAATTCATCCAAAATTATAGAATCTAAGTATTAATCAAAACATACTAAAACAAATAAAAGAATACAACATAAATTTTTTTAATAATATTAAAAAAATTATCTCGCGGTACACGGAAGATGAAAATCTAGTATAAATATTAAAATTTATATTGCCCACAAATTCAGCTATTGAAACTCAAAGTAATAAAGGAGAGTTCAACCGTTAAGAAATTTACTGAAGCTCCCCACTTCGTGTATATGATCTTCCGATTCCAATCAAAACAGTTAAGCATGGAAACAACGACGAGTTTAAACTTTGAAAATATATGCTTTTGAATTTAGAAATCGCATGCTTGTTCTGATCCCGGTGCCAGGAATTCACATCCTCATTCCAACACCCTTCTCCAAGTAATGGTCCCAACGCATCAAAACAGTCATTATCAACTTACAATATCAAAACAAACATTAGTCAATGGAGGTTGATACATAGGGGGAAAAACGTCAATGAAGCAAAATTTTGTCCCCTTGTTCCGTCCTTTGCAGCAAAATTTTGTGAGCTTTGTTGAAGCAATGAAGCCAAAGAGTTCCTGAAACATTCAATCGAGAACCATCCCGTTAAAACAATTCACACTCATTGATGTACTAAATATTTAAGTCATATCTTGGTCGCTGCTAAATATGTGGTATACACGGTCACAGTGAAGTCTAAACCCCATATTGGATATACTTGGTTCTACGTGTTTAATTAGATTTGACAAATTTTCACTTTGGTCTAAGATTGTTAAATCTAATTTGAATGCCGCAATATGACGCCTTCGGAATAGCTACACATGATAATTTTAATTTTTAAGCTCATTAGACATTACACCATAAATTCATGATAAACACATTAAATGCCGATCAAAATTTATAACTCCAAAAACAAAAACAAAAACTAGATTATGATCCGTGGTACACCGCGAAATAATTTTTTAAAATTTTTTTTTGTTAATGTACTATTTTAATACTAATTTTGCTATTATACTCTTTTGTTAATTTTAGTAATTTAATATATAAACTGTGGTATACCGCACAATAATTTTTGTTTACTACAATCTTAATTAAATCAATTTGATTCGACCTATTTTATATTGGTGTTGTTAAAACATTAAAATGAAAATTTAACCCGTATTGAAATATCATATTACTGATAGTTTATTTTTAGTATTATTAATTCAATCATGTAATGTCATATAACCCGTCATGTAATATAACTCATTTGTGTAATTTTGAAAATTTAATATGTTTAAATATTTATAATTTTAAACTTTTTATTAAGTTTAGATATATCAGTTATAAATTATAAACTTCTTAAAATTTTATAATTTACTATATACATTAAATTTACTATATATGTATGTTGAACACACTTTATATTAATTGAGTAATATATGCAGAAAAATACACCTTTTTATTAACTTTATGTATTTTATGATGATTCACTACATTTAATTTTTATAATCAAAAAGAGATGATAGAAGAATATTTTTTTAATCTGGAATAAATCTTCTAAATATCTATATTAATTATAGAACATTATATATATATATATGGATATTTAAAATATTTTAATTGTGTTTGGTTATAAGTATAGTAGAGAAAGTTAACTAAGCTTGTTTGAATATGAGTATACGTATTAAATAGCATTCAATGTAAAAACTTTCTAAAAAATATTTTTGAGCAAAAACTGCTGCAAAAGTACTAGTATAGATTTCCAGCCAAACACATAGATTTTCATTCCTCATAACTGTTTTCCAATCAAACAAATTACAAAAAAATATGGAACATTAATTATTTTGCATATACAGTAAAACCTCTATAAATTAACACTCTATAAATTAATAAACACTATAAATTAATAAATTTTGCTAGTCCCAAGTCGGGCCAGTGAAAAAATAATAAAATTCGATAAGATAATAAGATAATAATTTTTTTGAAATTCCTATGTAAAATATGGTCCCAATAATATCATAAATTAATAATCATGTAAATTTATATATATATATATGTTGATATAATAAAGTATGTTTCTCCTAAACCTTATATTTATAATACAATTGTTATGTTGTATCTTCAAATTATAATGATAGAAAATATTCTATAACATTTCATAAAAATAGCTAAAACGTTTTAAAGTTTTCAATTTCTAAATATGCATCATTTACAGTTTGATAGTTTGATAAGCTATTAAAATACGATAATTGATATTCGTATTCATAAATTTGAATTTATGTATGTCATGTATATAAGTGAATTTATCTATATTATTTGTAATTTATTTTCAATAATGTTTATTAAATATTTCAAATTCAATTTCAATACCATAAAATTTACAACATCCGAAATTCTAATCTTATTTTGCTAAAATTGTCTCAATTCATAATTTTTTAAAAATTAAATAACTAAAAATATATCTATAAATTAATAATTATTAATTTACACTATAAAATAATTATTATTAATTTATAGATAAATTAATATCACTATAAATTAATAAAATATCTTGGTCTCAATATTATTAATTTATAGAGGTTTTACTGTAGTTCTTATATCAAAATTGGTTGAAAAAAAAAAAAAAATCTTATATCAAATTTATTGCGTACAAAATAGGAAAAATAAATATTGAACGACTTCATATATTTACCCGATTAATCATTTCCTTGCTTACACAATTTGATGAAAACAACATTAATACTCTTCACCATCTCCTTCTTCGTTCACAAGCTCTTTTTATTCTTTTTCTCACATACAAAAGAGTATGATTCCTTTGCATTAATTAGACTTGGCACTGCTGTTATCTTAACTTTTTTAAACATTAAACACCATATAACATCAATCTTTTTTTCCCGTTTCATTGTCATCGTAGCTAACGAGATTAATTGAAATTGGTTATTCTAGCTTAATAAACGTAAGGAGAAAAATTGCAGCTGGTTTGGTTAAAGTATATTTTTTGTCAGAAATTTGCATGATAGGTGCCATTAACATTGACAAGAAGTGGTTAAAAAAATTTTATATGTGGCTAATCTATGAAAATTCACTACAAGAAAACATGCGTTTTGCGAGGAACAGTTGCGACGGATTACAGCTCTCGCAAATTTGCAGTGGATTTGCGAGGAAAATACGAGAAACCAAAAACCTCTCGCAATTCCCTCGCAAAATTGCGAGGAAGCCAGTCGTTGCAAATTCGCTGCTCATTTGCGAGGCATTTACGACAAATTCGCAGGGAATGACACCTTCCTCGCAAATCAATCGCAAAATTGCGACGCATTTACGAAAACAGTATCCATAGCAAAATTGCTATGGACATGCGAGTGATTTGCGAAAGCTATAGCAAATCCATTGCAAAATTAGGAAATTATTATTATTTTTTTTATTAATATTACAAAACTTAATATAATTATTCTGAAATATATTTTAATGTGTTCATAAGGTGAATTATTCTGAAATACATTACTATTGATGATTAAAAAGATGATAGAAAAGAGTATGATGAGACATTGGACCTTATAATATACTTGAAAGTTAATTTTACTAACTTTCAAAATTATTTTGATGGTTTTTATAAATTGGATATTCAAGATTTGCTACAAGCTTGCGACGGATTCGCTATATATAAAGCAAATTAGTCGCAAATCTATCGCAAATTCCTCAAATCATAGCAATTCCCTCGCAAATGACAACTTTAAACCCTAACCCCTAAACCATAAACCCTAAACCCTAAAGACTTATTACATTACTATTAATGATAAAAAAGATGAATCCAAGACTTATAATCAAAGATAGGGCAGTGCAACACAAAATTGTTAGAGAATTGGACAATTGGAATATTTGTCAAATATTTGTCTCAATGTAATGCATATGTATGATATAGTGTAGAAGATAGTTAATGATTAGAGGAAGATGCAAAATTAGACAAATTTTTGAAATTTTTATGATAGAAAAGAGTATGATGAGACCATTTGACCTTATAATATACTTGAAAGTTTATTTGACTAATTGTTTTAAATTATTTTGAATTGTTTTTATAAATTAGTTATTCAGGGTTTGCGACTAATTTGCGACTGATTTGCTAGGTTCGTAGCAAAGTAGTCGCAAATCCATCGCAAATCACTCAGCTCATAGCAATTCCCTCGCAATTGTACAACTTTAAACCCTTGAACCTAAACCCTAAAGACTATTTTTATTACTATTGATGATTTAGATTAGATGAATCCATGATTTATAATCAAAGATAGGGCACAAAAAACAATTTCTAAACCTAAACCCTAAATACTTTGCGAGGGATTTGCTACGGTCCCTCGCAATTCGCTCGCAAATACTCATAAATTTAGATTAGTTATTTTAATAAATGAAAATTAATATTAATTAATATTTGCGAGGCTTTTGCGAGGGAGCCTAGCAAATCCCTCGCAAATTTTACGAGGGAGCCTAGCAAATCCCTCGCAAATTTTGCGAGGGATTTGCGACGCGTTTAATTTTCTATTTAACTAGAAAACCTAGTTTGAGCGACCCAACACTCCGCAGCCGACAAACCCTAAGTCTTCTTCTTCTTTTGATTTCTTTCTTCTCCGCTTAATCGACCCTAGAAACTCCTCGTCTTCCGTATGTCTACTCCTCCTCTCTCTTCTCCGACTAATCTCCTCCTCCTCCTCTCTCTTCTTTTGTCGTTCAATTTCAGGTTTAGGGTTCTTATTAGATCTGTTTAGGTTTTAGGTTTTAACAGTTTAGGTTTCTTTTTTACAGTTTAGGGTTCTTATTAGATCTGTTCAATTTCGATTTTAGGGTTCTTATTAGATCTGTTTTGCAGAGAAAGATCCAGAGTTTGCTGCAAGGTTTCCCCGAGAAGATCCAGCTGTCGGAGATACAACCACCAGCGGAGAAGCTACCGGCGGCCAAGCAACCTGATGAACTCTCTTTCTCTCACCGGCGGAGAAGCTACCGGCGGCCAAGCAACCTGATGAACTCTCTTTCTCTCTTAATGTGTCATGATGTGTAGATTTGAACTTGATCTCCCTTGTAAACTTGTTTTGTTAATTACAGCTTTAATTTTCATAAGTTATAAGGTTTAATTCTAATTACAGGTTTAATTTTAATTACAGATTTAATTCTAATTGCCGGTTTAATTCTAATTAAGCTAACCAAAATGAAAATTTTAATTTTTTTTATACCATTATTATTATTTGCGATGGAAAAAATAATGGCAAAAGCATCGCAAATTTGCGAGGGAGTTAATAGATACAAATTTTGCGAGGAAATTGCTTTTTAAAAAAGTCCTCGCAATATGCAATAAGTTTGCGAGTGACTTTTTTTCTTCGAACAGTTGCGAGGGATTTGCTGACGTTGACCGATTTGCGAGAAGCGATTTGCGAGGAACGGACTTTCCTCGCAAATCTCTCGTTTTTGTCGATTTGCGAGGGATTTGCTACATATTCGTCCATCGCAAAACGCGTGTTTTCTTGTAGTGATTACTTTAAAATATGTTATTTGCTTATTATATGTACTATTTAACGTTGATTTCTTGTTCAGCCTAAGACTATCTCGACTGGACTGGACCATGAGTATGGGTTTAAACGATCTAACCGAAAATTGTACATATTATGTTCAAGAGCAACCAAAAACCTGATATGAAGTTGTTCCATATATATTATGTTCAAGAGCAATGAAACACTGATTCAATTTTCGAATTTTTAGTTAATTGGTCTGACATAATTATTGAACTGTCTTGAACTCTTGATGTATACAGGCATTGATTGGTGGACTTCTCAGTGGAGAAATCCAATTGAATGCCAATATTACTATGACTTTAGTAGAACAAGGGTTTCAGAGTGATAAAACCGGAAGCTACTCATATTTAAAGGACTTAGATCTGATTGACATGATGAGGAATCCAACAAAAGTAGTTGAGCTATAGGTATATATGTTCTTCAAACTTACTCTCATATAGATTAATTGGCAATTTCAATACCTTTTCTAATAAGTAAGTAACAAACGCTTAGCATATCTATAGCTTCATAAGCCGTTTTTAATTCTGGAATCTTTTTGCAGCTTCTTCTAGTGAAATCCGAGAAGCTCTAGAGGATGAACCCCTTCAAAGACTTATTGGCAAAATTGCTTCCTGATGCGGACATCAAGCCGAACTCAAACCAAAATCGTGTACCCTAAGTCAAGGGAGCTTACAAACATGTCGACAGAAAGGTGAGTATTTGAATTTGAATTCACTGACGAGTTTCTTTTTCTGGTTTTGCAGGAATTTCTATTTAATCTTTTAATTTGATTATGCTTTCATTCTTTGTAATTTCTGCCAGTGAGAAGCCCTAAGCTGCAGAGCTATTTTATAAAGCTCCTATCTCAGCTAGTAACAGACACTTTTTGATTAATAAAAATACCAAGTTAATAGAAATACCAAGTACACGACAAAGGTCATCAACCAGTGTTCGTTACTTTTAAAAGTTAATAGTAAATGATTTTCAATAGCATTACAGTTGTAGATTAGTGATTGAGATTAAGAATGGTAAAATAATGAGTATAGAGTCTCGTTGGATAAAAATCCTCTGTTATTAAATCAGAAGTACATCTGGTAATAGAAGTTTTTTATATAAGATTTACATAATTAAACTTTTGCTATTTGAGTATATATCAAAGCTTGAAGTTATATAATATCCATAAAAAACATATTTAAAACAATTTCAAAAGAAATTACAAGTATCCATAATTTAAATATTTTTGATACTTTTAACTTGCTATCCCCTTTTTAATAAAAGGGAAGTACACAACATTGTTTTGGTAGACTTTATAATTTTAATAAATAGTTATAAATGGTTATAAATAGGTTATACATAGGTTATAAATTAATTCATATATAAATTGGTTACAATTTGATAGTTCATATATTTATGGTAACAAATAAAACCTTAATTGTAATCGAAAATCTTAAACGGAATATTCCAAATTGATAGTTCATAGATTTTCCAAACTTTATTTTCGGAAGATCACGTTGTTTCCAAAGATCTAGAATCACAATATTACTAATTTATTTTCCTGAGATTTTATTGATAGAACACAGAGTTAACCAAGTTATTAAAGGGAATAAAATTATACTCTCAATCATAAAAAAAAGTACAAAACTTTTTTTTTGTATAATAAAACGGAAGTACACAATTTTTTTTGTAGAATATATAATTTTTATAAGTTGGTTACAAAATAGATAATATATTAAATATAGGTTGGTTACAAAAAAAAGTTATAGATAAATCCGTGGGCTATATGAAATTACGAATACACTTAAGAATATCTCAAAAAATCTTATTTAAAGATAATATTCCAATGATTTATACAATTTTCAAAAAAAATCTTAATTATTTCATATATTGTTACACCATATATAGTGTTAGGCATTAAAATATACTGTTAGGCGTAAAAAGAAAAAAATTATTGGCAATTAATCACACTTAATCGTGATTTCTGAGGTTTTATTGTGGATTTCAAAATAAAATCTGACTAACACCCTTCCAAACTTTTAATATAAATCAATATCTTTAAAACCGGACCGAAAAGTAAACCGAAAGTCTTTCGGGTCACTGGATCAACAAGTCGGACCGATTGAATTAAAGGTCAATTAGTTTATTAGTTTGATTACATTTTATGAATATAACATCTACTTTTCTATAAATATATGAACAAAACATACATAGTTAAGTACTAAACAACTAAAATTAAACTTTTAAATGATTAGATAAAATAACTAACTGATTCTTTTATAAATAACAACATTTGTTTTTAATTTAGTCTGAGTTTAAAGAGTGACCAAAATAAAATATTTTAATTTGAGACCGACAACCCGGTCCGACCCGCCGGTTCAACCACCAGTTCACGGGTTTTTAACGGGTTTTTCTAGTTTTTACGGGTTTTATTTGTTAGGTTTTTAGAGGTTACTCAGACCGGAATACCTATCGGGTTGTGGTTGGATCGAACAGACCGGTCGGTCCGGTCCTGGTTAAAAACATTGATATAAATCATTCAAATCTCCATTCACCAAAATACATCTCTCATATTCATACAAAAACAAATAATAACAATCGTTTCTTAGTTTATAATGCTAAACCGTCTTATAAATTATAATTTATTTTGAAATTATAATACAGATAAAAGGAATTTCAATCCGTGCTCTAACACGGGTCCAAATCTAGTTAATATGTAAAATTTTGTGACTCATGTTATGGGACATGTGAAAATTTACATAAATATGATTATATAATTAGTTTTTTTTACGGGTTAGTTTACTAAAATACACAAAATATTTTAGTATGATATCAAATGAGTTAAGGAGAAGTGGTACACTAATCCTAATCAGTATATAAAAAAATAACAATTCATCCAAAATCAGCTCTAGAGGATGAATCCCTTCAAAAACTTTTTGGCAAGATTGCTTCCTGATGCGGACATCAAGTCGAACTCAAACCAAGATCGTGTACCCTAAGTCAAGGGAGCTTACAAACATGTCGATAGAAAGGTGAGTATTTGAATTTGAATTCACTAACGAGTTTCTTTCTCTGATTTTGCAGGATTTTCCATTTAGTCTTTTAATTTGATTATGCTTTCATTCTTTGTAATTTCTGCCAATGAGAAGCCCTAAGCTGCAGAGCTATTTTATAAAGCTCCTTTCTCAGCTTGTAACAGACACTTTTTGATTAATAAAAATACCAAGTTTTCTTGTTAAGAAAATCCCACAGTGCAACATCAAGAAGTTTTCAAGAGTCAAGACACATAGCTAATTTGCTAGATTTCAAAGTCACCATTATCTACTCAAGAATGATCTTTGTGATCCATTTTTGCGTTTTTTTTTTACACTTGGTCTTAACTCTTATTTTTTTTTTTTTTTTTTTTTTTTTTTCTTAATAAAATGTTAAATTATATTCAAAAGAAAAATAACGTTTTACATATGCAGTTTTGAGTGTAATCTAACAATAAGTAAAACATAGCATTTTATCTAGAAATCAACTAAAACTCCTAACTCTTAACACAACAGTGTCCCCTCATTTAATAAATAGGGATACATTGTGTTCTTCTTCTTCGCCGCCGGCATTGTGTTAGTCATTGTTTTCATCCTCCTCTTCCCGTTCCCGTTGATCGACGACAACAACTCTATTCTTATCCAGATTCAAGAAATCTAATCTAAGAATTTTGCGATCCGGCAGTGTTTGTTTACGAGAGGAGAGAGGAGAGGACGACAACACACATTAGGTTAAAGGGCTTTATGGGCTTTTACTAAATTAGTCGTATAACAAACCTAACACATAATTTTTTCCTTTTTCAAAAACAAATCAATCAAAACAAAACAATTATTAATGGATTAATACACATCTCGAAGTTTATTATATAGAGTTTACAAAAATCTTAAATGTAAAATTTCTATCTATATTTACTTATAGATTAATATATTTATATTTAAGACGTTTATTATAATTACATATATATATATATATATATTCATATTAAATTTTCTAATATATAATTTAGTATTTCAGTTATATTATTAGGTATTTTGGTGTTATATATATATATATATATATAACAATGTTATTTTTTAAGGTTTTTATTGAGTATTAAAGTTATGTGATTAAATTTTTGGTCGTCCTAGATTTAACACGTAAAATATATATAATTTAGTAAAAAAAATTATTGTTGTTTATTGAGTGAAACTAAACAATTAGAAGTATCAAATGATATTAATATTTCTATTTAACTAATCATAGGTCGGACTAATTTCAATTCTAACCCGTTTAAACATTTGATCGGTGAGCTCTTAAAATAACTGTTATTTTGTATTGGTTCACTTTAAATAGTTATATGAATATATGATACAGATAAATACTTTGAAAGTCGGTTGTATCATTTAAATTTGAGAGATTATAGCATCTCTAAATATAGTTTTGGAGATTTTATGGGTTACTTTAATGGTTAGAGTTGTTTTTGGAAAACACGAAATGTATAGATGTTGTTAAGATTTTATGGCAATAAACGTAACAAATGTTGATCAATTAAAGAAGTTTTAGTAATTGAGTTTCTATGCAATGTTATTTTTGGAAATTTTTTGAAGGGTTAATATTGTAAATAAAAATTTAAATAAGCAAAACTAAAAGACATAACACAAAATGTACTTAAAAATGTTAATATAGATGTGATGTGAAAAAGTGACATCGAGAGTAGAAAAAAGAGTAAACATATAAGGAATTTTGTAATATCCCTAACTAATTTTAAGTGTTCCGATGAGTTTGGAAACTAATGCAATTTATCTAGGCTACAAAGGTAAAAAAAAAAAAATTCAATACAATAAAACTTACATAACTTATAATAAAACTTACATAACTTACAATAAAACTTACCTAAGGGCTACGATGAATACTTAACATATTTCCAGCCTAGGAAAGCGGGCCAGAGAGCGTTTAGTGAGATTTAGCCTTTCCGGCCTTTTCTTCCTCCGGATATTGGCTTCACGCCGGTCGCCGAGAAATATTCCCCTTTCTCCCTCCTATTCCTTTCTTTCCCAAGTGCTCCTCCTCATTCGCGATGTCAGATCCACCGGATCCCCCTGTTCCTCCAGTTCAAGACGAGTCCAAATCCCTATCCCCTTTCACCTGCTGACTCTCCAAACTCTCAATCGGATACGATACCTTCCTCGATTCCTCGTCCAGTTCCTTTTGCTGATGCGCCTTCGTACGCAGAATGGTTCAAAGCCTCTCTAAGGAATTTAACCAAAGTCGACTCAACGAGTGGTCATAGAAGATGGTGTCCCGGTAGTCCAAGCTCCTGCCTCGGTGTTACTACAATCAGCTGATCAGTGGAAAGGGCACATTGTATCTCAATTTCATGGATTAATCCCACCCTCCTCAAAGATTTTCTCAGATCTCAATCCGGTTTGGGGGAAGTATGGAAACATAGTCATTCGACAAGTTTCAGATACTTCTTGTCTCATTTTTATTCCCTGTGTTAAGACCCGGGATTGGGTTCTATAGGTGGGATATTGGCAGGCGGGTAATTGTGCTTTTAATGTGGTTCCTTGGTCGATTGATGCGAGTTTGGAGGTGCAGGATCTTAAAACGGTGCCGACTTGGGCGGTTCTACATAATGTTCCTCCACAGCTGTATTCATTCTCTAGGATAAGTGTTATCGCTAGTGCGATTGGTGAGCCTCTGCATACGGAGAAGTCTAAGCTCGACCCATACTATATGGGCAAAACCAAGGTGAAAATTGAAACTTCTTTAGAGAAGTCGCCTCCGACCACAATTATTGTGAGAGATGAACTAAGGAACTCAGTCAAGGTGACAGTCTCTTATCCCAGGCTGCCTCCGAAGTGCTGCAATTGTGGGAGGTTCGGACACTTGCTTAATCGCTATCCTAAACCGTTAATGAAGAAGAAGCATGGAGCGGATAGCATAGGCGCATTTGTGGCGGGTTGTGTAGCCACAGCGACTTCTGAAACTCCTTTGAGTTATGCCGCGAGAGCCTCTAGTTCCATTGAAGAAGTAAAGAAAACTCCTGCCGATATCTCTATTATAGAGACAATTTCCCCTGCCTTGAATGATAAGGTCTTGGTCATGAATGGTTTAGTGCAAAAAGATGGTCCTGCTAGAAGGAAGAAAGTGAGGAGCCGTAGTCTTCCTCCATAGGAAAAGGTTGTTAGTCACCCCAGAGATGAGAACATGTCGGTTCACACGCAGGAGTTAGTGAAGGGATGTATTGCATTTAAAGCATTACAGGAAACATCTAACCCCCTATCACTATTACGGATAGCAGCAAGGAGGAGAATCCGTGGATAGTTGTGGGATCAAAGGCTCAAGGAAAAAAGCATCTAATCATGCTACCGGGTATGGAAGGGCTAATTCTTCCTCATCGGTCAAACCGTCCTTCCCGGGTGTTATGAGTGCCAGGAAGCTTGCTAAGATGGAATCGAAGAAGTTGTTTGGTATTCAAAGAGAGAAGGACCAGCGTCAAGATATGAAGCCGTGTCCGGAGAAGTATAAAATCTCAGCCTCTAATGTAAGTTCTCAGCCTAACCGAGGTAGTTCCTCGGTTAAAGGCTGTTAATTCTCCCCCTAGAGCTTTGCTTTACCTTCACTTTTGGGTTTTTGATGACGAAGGTTTTTTGTTGGAACATTTGGGGTTTAAACAGCTTCTCTAGACAGAGGTTTCTAAGAAGTTGGATCGGTAATAATAAGCCTATAATAGGCAGTGTTTTGGAGACGCATGTCTCAGAGGAGAATGCGACTCAGATTTTACAAGCCTCTTTTCCGGGTTGGAGGGCCGAGTTCAATTATCAGTTTGAAGAGAATGGTCGGATATGGGTTGTTTGGGATCCAGCCGTCTCTGTCATATGTCTTTATAAGTCAGCTCAAATTATGCTTTGTGGAGTATTCATTCCAGCCACAAGGGAGAGCTTCGCAGTGGCTTTTGTTTATGGATACAACACTCAAGCCAAAAGAAGATCCCTGTGGGAGGAAATTTCTTGTATTGCTCAGAATTCTCCGGCTCGGGACTCCCCCTTGATCATTTTGGGAGATTTCAATCAAATCATCTTAGCAGAGGAATACTTCTCCATTCTTCCTCATACTCTGCCATTATCTGGTATGTCAGACTTCTTGTCCTGCACGACTGATAATGAGTTATCAGATATGGCAAGTCACGGTGCTTTTTTCACTTGGACAAGCAGGCAATCAGATGATCCGATCTTGAGAAAGATTGATAGGGTGTTGGTAAACGAAAAATGGAGTGAAACCTTCCCGGACTCTCTTGCAGTTTTTGATCCCCTTGGGGATTCAGACCATTCTCCGATCCTAGTCTGCACCTCTTCCCTCATTGAAAGAAACAAAAAGTCTTTCAAGTACTTTTCTTTCTTGTCTACGCATCCTCGATATAAGGAAGTAATTGAAGCAGCTTGGAGATCTGAAATTCTCGTGGGCTCTAAGCTGTTTTCAGTAGCTCAAAGACTTAAGAGGGTTAAGTCAGCTTGTAAGCAACTCAACAGGGAAGGGTTTGGTAACCTCCAACAAAGAACCAAAGAGGCGTTAATTCATTTAGAGGTGATCCAAGCTTCTCTTTTGAGTGCACCTTCAGACTCGTTGTTTCGAGAGGAGTTTGTGGCTAGAAAAAATGGAGGTTTTTTGCTGATGCTCTCAAATCTTTTTACAGACAGAAATCTCGAGTAAGATGGTTGGCAGAGGGTGATTCTAATACAGCTTTCTTCTTCAGATATGTGCTGGCTCATCAGAGTATTAATAGTATCAAGTACTTAAGAGGGGTTGATGAGGAAAGGATTTACAATGTGGGACAGATAAAGGACTCTCTTCTGGCGTACTATCAGAATCTGCTAGGCACTGAGACTCAAGGGGTGACGCCCATGTCAGTTCAGGATGTCAAGGAACTTGTCTCTTTTAGATGTGATCCAGTTTTGGCAGTTCAGCTTACTCAAATTCCATCAGAAGAAGAGATACGTCGTGCAATTGTCACCATGCCAAAATCCAAGGCCCCAGGGCCTGATGGCTTCCCCGTGGAGTTTCTGAGAGAAGCGTGGGATATAGTGGGTCAAGATGTCGTTTTTGCAGTCCAGGAATTCTTTATCTCGGGACATTTGCCTCGAAGTTACAATGCCACACCCATCACTCTTATACCTAAGACTCCAGGAGCAGATACCATTTCCCAATTTTGACCAATCTCATGTTGTTCGACGATATACAAGATCATAGCTCGTCTTCTCAAGCAGAAGTTGAAGTTATTCATCTCTGATGCAG
The DNA here is from genome assembly GCF_000633955.1 of Camelina sativa. Classification (NCBI taxonomy): domain Eukaryota; kingdom Viridiplantae; phylum Streptophyta; class Magnoliopsida; order Brassicales; family Brassicaceae; genus Camelina; species Camelina sativa. The sequence goes on along the minus strand of NC_025704.1, from coordinate 28,110,000 downwards.
TCCAAGGTAATCAAGTTGGTTTTGTTCAAGGCAGACAACTGTGCGAGAATGTATTGTTAGCCTCGGAGTTAGTCAATAACTTTCATTCCTCGGGCCCTATCACCAGAGGGTGCCTTCAGGTGGACCTTGCGAAAGCATATGACAACTTGAATTGGCAGTTTCTTCTCAATGTTCTCCATGCTATAGATCTACCAGATCAGTTTATTGGATGGATAAAGGAATGCTTCACCATTACTTCCTTTAGCATAGCCTTTAATGGAGAACTTATTGGGTTTTTTTCCGGGCAAGAAAGGCATTAGGCAGGGCGACCCTATCTCATCCCTACTCTTTGTTCTGGCCATGGATGTTTTGTCGAAGAAGCTGGATAGAGGGGCCACCAATAGTATATTTGGTTTACATCCTCTTTGCTCGAATCCTTTGGTTACTCATTTAAGTTTTGCGGATGACATTTTCATCTTCTTTGATGGACAGCAAGCCTCATTAGATGGTATTTTGACAATTCTGGAGGAGTTTAAACTAGAGTCGGGGTTGGGGATTAACAGAGAGAATACAGCATTGTTTCTTGATGGAGGCAATATTGTGGCAAATGAGATAATTGCAAGAACTGCAGGACTAGTTCAGGGGTCCTTTCCAGTCAAATACTTGGGAGTGCCTCTGTCCACTAAGAAGATGCGTAAGGAGGATTTTCAGCCCCTCTTGGATAAGATCCAAGCGAAGTTCACTTCATGGACTGTCAGACGCCTCTCTTTTGCCGGTCGACTTCAGTTGATCCAGTCCGTCATATACTCGACCATTACTTTTTGGGCATCCATTTTCATCCTGCCAAATAGTTCTCTGGAGGAGATTGAGAGTTTGTGTAGTGATTTTCTTTGGAAGGGCTCCACAAATTCTGCAAGGGGTGCGAAGGTAAGTTGGGATTCAGTTTGCACACCTAAGGAGAATGGAGGCTTGGGTTTAAAAAGAATGGTCCATTGGAATAAAGTCCTTGTTCTGAAGCTTATTTGGCTATTATTTGTTGCTGGAGGGTCTCTATGGGTATCTTGGGTTCAGAGGAATCTTATTGGAAGGCAGTGCTTCTGAGATCTAGATGCTTTAGCTTCGGGCAGTTGGATTTGGAGAGGGATTTGTAAACTAAGGGCTCTTGCTAGGCCTTATATTGTATGTGAAGTGAGTTCTGGAACTACTTGTAAGTTCTGGACCGACAACTGGACATCATTGGATCTTCTTTTAAACATCACAGGTGATGCTGGACCGAGAGTATCGGGTTTGCCACTCGACTCGGTGGTTGCCAGTGCTATAAGAGATGGAAAATGGTGGATTGCTCATACTCGAACTCGGAATCCAGTTGTTCAATTACTTAAGGCTTGCCTCCCTCTTGCTTCTGTTGTCAACCTACAGGACGATGCACATGAGGACTCTTATCTCTGGAAAATTGGAGAAGCGGCAGCTTCAAACAAGTTCTCAACGGCTGCAACATGGGCTCACCTCCATCCTCAAGGAAACAAAGTGGAATGGTTTGAGGCGGGTTGGTTCAAGGGTAGGATCCCCAAGCATGCTTTCATTGCTTGGCTTTACTCTCGACATAGGCTTCTCACCCGTGACCATTTGATTTCTTGGGGTTTAAATGTTCCTCCAAATTGTCTCTTATGCAATACTCATGCTGAATCCCGTCAACACCTCTTCTTTGACTGCTCGTTTACGGCTGAAGTGTGGTCTGCTTTCACTACCAAAGCTCAGGTATCGCCTCCAACTAACTTTGATGATGGGGTCAAATGGTTAAAGAATCTGTGTAGGGACAAAAATACTGCCTGGATTATTCGTCTTGCGCATCAAGCCTCAGTCTATATGATATGGAAGGAACGTAACTCGCGGCTACACACCTCCACTGGTAGACCAACCTCGAGTATTATCTCAGAAATTCAAAGCTTACTCAGATCACATCTCGGTACCTTAACACTCAGGCAAAGGAATGTTCTCCCGGGCAACACTCTCTTGGTCACTTGGTTTCGAATTTTCCTGTAGTATGTATCTTTGTTTTGTAGGTGTTACTCATTATAGGAGGCACTGGTTGTATTTCACCTTTAATATGGAATGGAAAGGTATGTGTTAATAAAAGGGAATTTGCACTCAATAACCAACAAAAAAACTATAATTAGCCCACTAACTATTCTAACCATGTATAACTAATATACTCTATAAAAACTATAATATATACTATATTACTCTTGCCCTTACTATTTCCTTCCACCCTCTTCCACCTCCGGCCGACCACCGCCGGCCAACCACCACCGGCCAGTCACCTCCGGCCAGCCACCTCCGGCCAGCTACCGCCGACCAGCTACTTCCGGCCAGCTACCTCCGGCCAGCCACCGCCGGGCAACTATCTTCGGCCAGCCACCACTGTCCTCCACCACCATTGGTAATTTTGCACTGCCCTCATCCTAATCTTCTAATTTTTTAAAATATAGTGTTATTTACTACTATAGTTTTTTTGTTTTGGTTACTGACCTAATTCACCTTTAATAAAAAAAAAAAAAAAAAAGGAACATATTTCTTAAAAACTTATTAGAAAGAAAAAAGGAAAAGAAAGTAACAACTTCCTTTTTCTATTTCTTTGTCTTTCTTTACGTGCCTTTCACATGAGTCTAACTCATCTTCTTCTTTTGTTGCATAACAGGACCTCGCTGTACAACGTCAGAGTAAATAAAATAAATAGTTTCAGATTTTATACTCTCTTCTCTCTCTCGTCCAAAGTCTCTCTTCTTTCTTTTGATCATAAAATTGAAATATTCTAACAGCTTTAATGCACTTGTTGACTATGGTCAGGCTGCTTGCTTTAACCTACACGACCATTACCAAAAGTCAATATATGTTTCAGCTCAAGTGGCAGATGATAGCAACCAGAGATTGACATCAGCCTGAAATAAGACTGCGTGTGTAGCTTAATGCATAACCTTATACATTCTTTCTACCACCGATTCAGAACATTTTTGTCCATCTCCAATAATAATTAAAAAAAAAAAAACAAAATCAGAACCGTTTATTCAACTTTAGAAACAGAGTTTGACATCAAAGAAGAAAGCTTTGCTACTAAACTTGTCGATCTTCTTGAAATGAATTCGCTTTGCCTCTAAGCTTCATCAGATGTGTAAGAATCTCGTTCATATCAGGTCGATCTTCAGGTCTAGAGCTTGTACAGAACAAACAAAGTTTCAACAAGTCTTCGATAGCCTCTTCCTGTTTCCGAGTAACAATAGCGTCCCCGAGTTCAGAATCAAGAACCCTAATTATCCCTTCTGTTCCATCTTCAATCGCTTTCTCCACCAATTGACGCAAAGTCATGCCTTGTGATTCTTTATCATTCAACGAAGTTGGTCTCTGTTTCGTCATTAGCTCCATCATAATGATTCCGAAGCTGAATACATCCACTTTTGTTGTCACTTTCCTCATATAAGCAAACTCTGTTCATTAAAAATGATTATATATCGATTGCTAAGTTAGGGTTTTGAAAATTGAGAGTGAAATTAGATGTGAAAATTAGGGTTTTTTTTGAGTATTTGACCTGGAGCTAAGTATCCAATTGTGCCTTGGAAAGCAGAGGTTGAAGCTGTGGTGCTTCCATCTTCGCGTAGCCCTAGAATCCGAGCAGTTCCAAAATCGCTTACGTGAGCAACAAGATCACTGTCGAGGAGTACATTCGCTGGTTTTAGATCACAATGAACGATTGGAAAACCATATCCAGAATGAAGATAATCAATTCCGCTCGCGATATGAACACAGAGATCGATCCTATCGGATAAAGACCCAATTGGTGCATCAGAGCCGTGAATCGTGTTCTCCAAGCTTCCGTTCTCCATAAAGGGAAGCACTAAAGCTTTCATTTTTCCGCTTTCCCAAGCAAACCCTAAGATTTTCCCCAGGTTCCGATGCTTTAGTTGGCTCAGTGTTTTAGCTTCTGTGTAGAACCATTTATCTGACTCTGCAGAGAATTGCTTCAGATTCAATACTTTTACTGCAATCACTGTTCCATCTTCTAGCTGACCTTTGTATACTGTACTTAAGCTGCTTGAACCAATGATGTTGGCACTGTTGAATGAATCTGTTGCTTGTTCCAACTCTTTCGGATCGAATCTCTTTAGCTTCAGAGCTGAATCCAAATCAGGTAATGAAGACTCTGATGAGTTTTCAATCTTTTTTTCCTTTTTCTTGCGACAGGTGAGAAACAGAACAAGAAGCAGAACAAGAAGAAGAGCCGCGGCTGATCCAAGAACAATCACAATGATTGCAGTTCTCTTCGCAAAATGGCTCGACTTCTTCTTCTTGATCATACATGTCTTGAGAGGTGTCTTGCTGCCACAGAGATCTGTGTTTCCCATCAAATCAGACGCGTTGATGTTTTTGAACACACCGGATTCAGGAACATGGCCTTTGAGGTGGTTTGAAGCTAGTTTGAGATGTTTCAAAGTGGAAAGATTTGCAAGACTCTCTGGAATTTCACCTGTGAGATTGTTACTAGAGAGATCCAAGGAGACCAAGTGCGTCATGTTCCCGAAGCTCTGAGGGATTTCTCCAGAGAAACTGTTCCTTGAAAGGTTCAAGCTTATAATCATATCCATGCCTCCTTGTTGGAAGACTTCATCTGGGATCTGACCTGAGAGATTGTTCCATGAAAAATCCAGTAAGAAGACGTTTTTGCAGGCGTGTAGAGATCTTGGAATAGACCCGGAAAACAGATTGTTGGAAAAGTCTATTTCTTGAACCATTTCAAGCTTCCCAAGCTCGTTTGGGATGGTTCCAGTCAAGAAGTTGTTTGAGAAGTTGAGGTAAAGCTGCATGTTTTTCATCGAAGCTAACAGCTCGCCAGGGATGGTTCCGGTGAGCAGATTGTCAGAGATATCGAATGTGTTTAGAAGCGAAAGCGACTTAAGGCTTGCAGGGATAGATCCGTTGAACTTGTTTCCATGAAGATCTAAGTAGGTAAGCGAGTCGAGCTTCGAGAACAAGACAGGAATTGGACCGGAGAATTTGTTCTTGGATAGATCAAGAACTGAGAGTTGCTTCATATCAAACATTTCTTCAGGAATTGGACCTTCAAGATCATTTGTATGCAGCCTTAGCCCCTGGAGGAGAGTGAGATTCGACACCTCTCTTGGGATCCTCCCTGTAAAACCATTAGCGTGAAGGTACAAGATATTTAACTCTTTCAGATTCCCAATCTCTCGAGGAATCGGTCCAGTGAGAGAGTTATATGAAACTTGCAAAATCTTGAGTTTCTTAAGCTTCCCAACCAATGGCTTGAGAGTTCCGGTTAAGTTGTTATCTGCCACACTAAGAATTTCCACGTTTGAACAGTTGAAGATATCATCTGGAATCTCACCAGTAAAACGATTCCGCCCGATAGAAACTGTCGTAAGATTCATCCGTCCGAAACCTTGCGGGATCTCGCCAGTCATCATGTTGTGAGACAGGTCCAGGAGTTTAAGATTGGTGCAGTTACTTATGCTAGAAGGTATTGGTCCGGTGAGAAGATTGTCGTGCGCTGAAAGGTTCCTAAGGTTTGTAAGAAGCCCTAGATCCGCCGGGAGCTCACCGGAAATAGAGTTGAACCCCATCGTTATCACTGTCAAGTTCCTCAAGTTTGTGATGGACTGTGGAAACTCCCCTGTAAAGTTGTTGGAATGAAGCGTTAGGACTTCAAGTGACTTGAGAAAACCGATTTCTTCCGGTATCGGTCCAACCAACTGGTTTTCTGATAAACCTAATCGGGTTAACTGAGTTAACCGAAACAATGAGGATGGAATTGAAGAAGTTAGTTTGTTCTTGTATATCCGGAGTGCTTGCAGCTGAACCAAATTCCCTAATTCAGCTGGTATCTTCCCGGTTAACTGGTTATCATACAGCTCAAGTTGGACCAAGCTCGAGCAGTTTCCGATCTCAGCCGGTATTTCTCCTACCAACAAGTTTTCAGTTAAAACGAGAGCCTGTAAATTCGAGAGGTTTCCAAAATCTCTTGGTATTTTTCCGGTTAGCTGGTTGCCACTCAGGTCTAAATCGGTAAGATTAGCCAGAGTACCAATTGAGACCGGAATAGAACCACTTAACCGGTTACCAGCTGCTACAAACATTTGGAGATGAACCANAGTAAAACGATTCCGCCCGATAGAAACTGTCGTAAGATTCATCCGTCCGAAACCTTGCGGGATCTCGCCAGTCATCATGTTGTGAGACAGGTCCAGGAGTTTAAGATTGGTGCAGTTACTTATGCTAGAAGGTATTGGTCCGGTGAGAAGATTGTCGTGCGCTGAAAGGTTCCTAAGGTTTGTAAGAAGCCCTAGATCCGCCGGGAGCTCACCGGAAATAGAGTTGAACCCCATCGTTATCACTGTCAAGTTCCTCAAGTTTGTGATGGACTGTGGAAACTCCCCTGTAAAGTTGTTGGAATGAAGCGTTAGGACTTCAAGTGACTTGAGAAAACCGATTTCTTCCGGTATCGGTCCAACCAACTGGTTTTCTGATAAACCTAATCGGGTTAACTGAGTTAACCGAAACAATGAGGATGGAATTGAAGAAGTTAGTTTGTTCTTGTATATCCGGAGTGCTTGCAGCTGAACCAAATTCCCTAATTCAGCTGGTATCTTCCCAGTTAACTGGTTATCATACAGCTCAAGTTGGACCAAGCTCGAGCAGTTTCCGATCTCAGCCGGTATTTCTCCTACCAACAAGTTTTCAGTTAAAACGAGAGCCTGTAAATTCGAGAGGTTTCCAAAATCTCTTGGTATTTTTCCGGTTAGCTGGTTGCCACTCAGGTCTAAATCGGTAAGATTAGCCAGAGTACCAATTGAGACCGGAATAGAACCACTTAACCGGTTACCAGCTGCTACAAACATTTGGAGATGAACCAAATCTCCTAAGCATTCTGGTATTTCCCCGGTTAAGTTGTTGTTATCAAAACCTATCAATACCAAAGAACTGGTTTTGCAGATTGCTTCAGGAACATCACCGGACAACAAATTGTTTCTAAGATCAAGATACACAATATTCTTAAGCTCCCAAATCTCAGAAGGAATCAAACCAGAGAAATAGTTGAAGTAAAGAATAAGCTGGTTAAGCTCGGTTAACTTTCCTATTTTAGCAGGTATCTCGCCGGTAAAATTATTTGAAGTGAGATCAAGAACCTGGAGATAGGTGAGATTTGCTATGGCTGGAGACAGAACACCTCCAAGTTGCTTCTCCAGCAAGGAAACCGAGACAACGTGACCGGTACTATCGCAGGTGATTCCGGTCCAGTTGCAGTGTCGTACCGAACCGGTGGTGGTCCAATCCGACAATACTCCTAAAGGGTCGCTGGAAATGTCATTCTTGAAGGACCTTAAAGCATCAATCTCTGATTGGAAGCTCTGTTTCGCAAGTGCAAAGCCAAAGAAGAAGAATAAAAAGAAGAAGATGATCAAAATGGTCTCTGAAAGTGACTTCATGGTTTAGATGAGTTGAAATTGAAGAGAAAATGATATGAGAGAATTTTATTATCTGAATACACGAGGTCAAATGTTTATATATATGTATATACGGGCAAGAAGATATTGGATTGGAGGTATCATGTCATGTCACGGATGTGAAAAGGCCAAAGACGCAATATAAGTTTCAGAAGTCACATAATTTGATAATTCGGCCAAGTTGCATATAAAGGCATTAATGTATTCCCACTCATACTCATGCACATGCTTATATATACATAAATATTGTATTATATATCATATTCATTTAATCTCACAATGCATATATCCATATCCATATCCATATCATGGGACCAGAATGTATAGTTACTACTTACTAGTGTACTGCATACTGTTCAAAAAATCTTACTTTAGTAGTTTATGAGCGATATAGATAACACAAAGTAATTTTCACAAGGCTTTATTCCACCTCCATACCATAATGTTCCATTCAAATTAAGTTATATTTTGGAAAAAAAAAATTAAGTTATATCACTAGAACGAGAACAATACATATGAAAAATCGCATTATATTTGCTTTGTTAACCAATCATAGTTTTGCGGTGTTTGAAAGGGAAATCAAGTTTGGCAGATGAAAAAATAAATACCTTTTTTAGTTTTTGGTCAAAGAGTAGCAATCGTTGAAACTGAAATGATTGTACTCAACATAGTATTTGACTATAGAGTATATTGGAGTACTAAATATAAACAAAACAAGTATCATCATTTCTCTTTCCAAATATATATTTCATTAACACGTCTTCAAACTTCTGACTAGAGGAATCAAGAGCTCATTAGCTGTCTTGATATATGATTTTCTTTTTTTTTTTATAAACAAGTTGTGTGTGTGTGTGTGTGTTTTTATGAACATAGATGCAATCTGCCAAACATTATCATTTGTCTTTTTGGCCAAGCAAACCAAAAAAAAAAGAGTGAGAACCAAATTCTTCTGTCAAAAGTTTGTTTATTTTCAAATTTGAATTCTGTTGAAATATTAATCCTATAATCACAATTAACAAATGCTTAATATATGATTTATGGCTTTACATTGGACTTGGAGCATTGGAAAAATGGGTAGGAAAAAAGAAAAGGCAATTTAGAATGAAAGGACTTATATTAAAAATTAAAAATAATAATTAAGGATTATGTATTGACTAATGACTTTTTTTTCCCACAAAGTATTGACTAATGACTATTGAGGAATCTGGCTATAGATGATATTAGTTGATTTGAACAACCTGTTTATGAATACTAATATACTACATGACTACATCCATGTTTACTTGATCAGTTGATCTTGACCCATTTATATTTTAATTTGTCCATTATTAAAAAGAAAAAACAAAAATAATTTAAAAAAAAAAAACATGCACTGTTCTAACTTGAAGTTGACCCATTAAATATTAGTAATATTTTCATTTTTCGAGATCATGTTTACTTGAAGTTGACCGATGTAACAAATAACGAATGTGATTGGTTGATTGTAAAATAAAGACGAACAAAGGAGTCAAAGATTATTAAAAAAAAAAAAAGAATTGACAGCTGTGGGATTTGAACCCACGCCCTTTCGGACCAGAGCCTAAATCTGGCGCCTTAGACCACTCGGCCAAACTGTCACATTGTTACTATATTGTAAGTGTTTAAAATAATCTTTTTCATTCGAAAAGAAAATATTGTTTTTCTTTTTTTCTACATATTTCTTAGAGTTAAGTCTTCTACGTGTTTGACTATTGTTTTGGGACAAGAAGTAACTCTTTTTATTAGAATTCATTCGTACCATTGCTAAGTAATAGATTTAAGATGCTCATAGAATTTTTAAAAAGGGATGATTGATTAAGCCCATTAAGGTGTTCTCGAGAACTAATTAGTAATTATTCAAGCACAAGAGTTAGTAACTGCACATTATTGTGATTTGTGACTTGTGACCGATCGATTTGAACTACATATTACACAATATTACTTCACGACTATACATATCATATCTTTACATCACAAAGGTAAAATTGTTATAAAAAGCGTCTTAGGCGCCGGTCCTAAACACCGATTAGACACTATACATGAATTATGTGCTTCCATTTTAGAGTATACAGTAGTTTATGCGATAGTATTTAATTTGGATGTCTAATAAAGTTAATAACACCTATAAAATGTCATACTTTTTTTTCTATTTGAATTGAGGGTTCAAGATTAAAGTAATATTTTTGGGTTGGTAAAACAAACGTTAGTAGGTTTTACGAGGTCCGCTTTAAAAAAACTTCAATGTTTATCTAGCTAAGACTTTACTAATATTTGTATAATTTGGAACATTTAATTTTGAGAAAAATCAAAGACTAAATTTTTTATTTTTGGAAAAATTTATACAGTAACTTTCACTGGATTTTTATTTTAATTTAGTTTGAAAAATATTTATTTTTCTTGTGAGTATGGCGCGTCATAACATATGCATCATACGTCGCGCGTGTGAGCTATCATTTTAAGATAGTATTTTTACATAGAATGAAATCTAGAATAGATAGATATATATCTAATAGTTACAACATTCATATTTTTTTCTTAATTCTAATAAATTCAAGATAAGTATTACAAAATTTAACATTGTTTTGGTATTATATATATCGTCACAAATGAGAAATTACCAAAGAAAATAATAACAATCTTACTATATAAAGTTGGATTTTGAAAGTTAGCCATTAACAAGATTTTGACATGTGTCAAGTTATCAACCTTAGATTTCAACATGTGTAAAATTTAATATTTAATAGGAGGAATTTGATTACAACAAAAATAAAATTATTTTAATTTAAAAAATACTAATAATGTAAAAAGATAATTATCAAAAATTACATAATTTATAAAAAAATAACAAAATTTTTAAAAATAATTATAAGGAGATTATATATATATTTCATAAAATTCAAAATGATAATATTATTTATTTATTTTTAACTTTAAGTTATTAATTCTAAAAAATAAAAAATATATATTAAGGAAAATATACAGTTAATTATTAATTCTAAATTTTGTAAATACTCACTTCTATATAAACATAGATCGTCTCATATTTAACTAATTTATTCAAAAACACTGCTTTCAACTTTATTTAATCAGAAATTTTTTTTTATGGGAAGGTCAATTTTTTCTTAGTTTTTTAAACCAAAATTTTCTCCTACTTTCTCTTTTTTTAGTTGGGAATAAGAAAGATCCAAAAAAAATGATTAATATATGCGTCTTCTTTTCTTAATACTATATTTTAAAATTTAATGTAGTATTTTTAGATTGTTTTATTTAATTTATTTGTTTTCATCTTTGAATTATTTGGGATTCATATATTACCGTGCTTATAATTTTCTATTGCTTCTTTAATTATGTCAAATTAATTTTCTTCTAATTTCTCAACCTTGATTGGTTGGTCATAAACCCTTCTTTTTTGCAAACATAATTGTTACCATTATTCATTCAATCTCAAATGAGAGATAAAGAGTAGAAGTTCATCAACCTAATGGATGGATAAAATAGGCTAATCAAACACAAGTTTACAACAAACATAGATAGATAGATTGGAAAAACATAAATCGTTGTTGATAGATCTATAGGAGCTTAAAGACTGTGACACCCTGGTTTGCGGAAAGGTTTAAAAAAATTTATTTGGCCACACATGTCACCAAAATGCACTTATTTTTTCACTCAAGGGTCTTGAGAAAACTTCATTATGGGTAACCTTCTTGGAAGTGATTGTTGGAACTGTGTGAGTAAGGACAGAACACAGGAAAATATCATTTTTTTTATTTGTAGGGTCGGTAGACAAGTTTTTAAAGCCTCTCAGACGTAACAAACCGACCGTCAAATATGGGTGGATCTACGGGCCGGGAATAGATGTGGGGCCCACTTAGGAAGATGGGACCATGGACTGAGAGTGGACATGGGCTCACTAAGCAAGGTGGTGGTTGAGGCGTTACAGAGACAAAGGCTACATCATGGTGTGTCAAAGACACTTCCACATATACATTGAGAAATTTAACATCAGTTACTATCTAAAAATTTTGTGAAGTTAGAAAAAGGTTTTTACTTTCATTGGTTGTTGAAGCAAGCCATTTTGAGATAGCAAAAAAAACGTGAACATGTTCTCTCCACACAGGAAGAGAGTAGAGCCGAGGTTCTCTCTATGGTAGAGAAGTTTGGACACAAGGTTATCTCTCCAAGGGAGGAAGGTGGAGGAGGTTGGACGCAAGGTTATCTCCCCAAGGGAGGAAGGCAGAGCCAAGATTCTCTCCATGGTGGAGGAGGTTGGACGCAAGGTTCTCTCCACAAGGGATGAGGGCGGAGCCGAGGTTTTTCCATGGTGGTCATACATTATTGTGATGATACATCATTGATTAATATATTATGTAATATATTTTTTATTCAAAATGTTTTTTGAGACAGCAATTTTAGTAATTAAAAAACTATGCAGAAGTGAAAGTAAAATAGTTGGCTTAATGTGTTCATATAGACATTTTCTAGGTGGTGATAAAGAATATATTTGTAACATAGAGTATATTTAGGTGTAAAAAATATATTTTTAATAGTAACATACATAAAAGATTTGTAAATAGATACAAGATCAGTGTATTATAACAAAAAAAAAATTGTAAATAACGTACAACATATTTTAATATATTTTTGTCAAATTTAATTTAATTTATAAAATTTTAAACCCGTACATTGGGGGCGGGGCCTCATCTAGTCTTATTATATAAAGCTTGGTTCTCAAAAGTTAGTAACTCACCAGATCGTGACACATGTTAATTTTAATGATCAGAGATCAAAGTTAAAAACTCACCAGATCGCGACATGTGTCAGTTTTAACGATTAAATATCCAATTTAGTAACTCATCAGATCGTGACACGTGTCAATTTTAACGATCCGAAATCGTATATCAAAGTTAGTAACTCATCAGATCGTGACACGTGTCAATTTTAACGATCATAAATCACAGTTTTCAAGCTTGGTAAAACGATGCATAAAATAATTGTAACATGTCAATTTTAATGATCCGAATTCACATATCAAAGTTAGTAACTCATCAGATCAGACACGTGTCAATTTTAACGATCAGAAATCACAGTTTTCAAGCTTGGTAAAACGATGCATAAAATAATTGTAATCTTATTATATTAAAAGAAAGTTGTTAATCCTAAAAGGAGAAGGATTGTAAATGCATCCCTCTATATAATCAAAGAGATGATGATATATTTTTCATCAAACAAAATAATTTCGACTAGCTTTGTTTTCCATGGAAAAGTTTTCTTCTTTGTTTTTTATTAACCTTTTGTTTGACACATCATTGTTCTTGAACAAGTCTCGAAGGCAATTTGTTGGTTCTCTAATCGAAACAACTATATAAAAAGATTCCTAAATATTACCACGTGTTTTCGTCGTCGTTTCTTTTAATTTTGTTTCGTTTCCCAATTTATAAGGAAAATACTTAGAGTGAGTGAACCTTCTTGTTCACTTCTTCCTTTTCAACCAATCAGAATCTTCTATACATTATTTTATTTAAAATAGTAAATCAAAATTAAATTAAAAGCAAAACAGAGTAAAGAAACAAATTCTGTATAATTTTTTTTTAAAGAAAGTTAAATATTGGCTTGGTTTAGATTTTACAATTAGAATGAACTGATATATCGGTTTGGGTTTACAAATAAGGTGATTAGGGTTCAGATTTTACAATTCAAATAAATTATATGTCAGTTTGGGTTTACAAATGAAGTGGTTATGGTTTAGATTTTACAATTAAAACGAAATTATATGTCGGTTTGGGTTTACAAATGAAGTGGTTAGGGTTTAGATTTTACAATTAAAACGAAATTATATGTCGGTTTGGGTTTACAAATGAAGTGGTTAGGGTTTAGATTTTACAATTAAAACGAAATTATATGTCGGTTTGGGTTTACAAATGAAGTGGTTAGGGTTTAGATTTTACAATTAAAACGAAATTATATGTCGGTTTGGGTTTACAAATGAAGTGGTTAGGGTTTAGATTTTACAATTAAAACGAAATTATATGTCGGTTTGGGTTTACAAATGAAGTGGTTAGGGTTTAGATTTTACAATTAAAACGAAATTATATGTCGGTTTGGGTTTACAAATGAAGTGGTTAGGGTTTAGATTTTACAATTAAAACGAAATTATATGTCGGTTTGGGTTTACAAATGAAGTGGTTAGGGTTTAGATTTTACAATTAAAACGAAATTATATGTCGGTTTGGGTTTACAAATGAAGTGGTTAGGGTTTAGATTTTACAATTAAAACGAAATTATATGTCGGTTTGGGTTTACAAATGAAGTGGTTAGGGTTTAGATTTTACAATTAAAACGAAATTATATGTCGGTTTGGGTTTACAAATGAGATGGTTAGGGTTTAGATTTTATAATTAGAATGAAATTATATGTCGGTTTGGATTTACAAATGAGATGGTTATGGTTTAGATTTTACAATTAGAATGAAATTATATATCAGTTTGGGTTTATAAAGAAGCGGTTTAAGTTTTTAATTTTACAGATTTTGTTTCCTTATTTTATAAGAAGGTAAATAAATAGGTTTTTAAATGCATTATGACATGTCAGATTCCCATTGTCTAAAATAATGAGAAGTGAACAAAAGGGTTCACCTTAGGAGTGAACCCAAGAATTTTTCATTTCATAATATATACTATGCAATCTTTGACTTTGAAGTGTTAACAAAGTTTCTTATGCATAATAACTAAGATAACAACAGAGATTATATAACACTAGATCAACTATAAACAGAAACCGTTCTTATTGTCGAACGATAGTACGTCTTACAAGAAAGTGGGAAGCAAGAAATTTTTTTTTAAAAACAATAAGCTCATTGGAATAAATTTTCTCATAAAATAGAAAAAGGATTAAGGAAAATTTACAAAAATTATTAATTTTTAAAAATGTAAATAATTACTTCTATATAAACATAGATCGTCTCATATTATTCATCTAACAACATAATTTATTCAAAAATATTGGTTTCAACTTTGTTCTATTGGTTAAAAAATTTTAATGGGAAGACAAATTTTTCTTATTTTTTAAAACCAAAATATACTCATACTTTCTACTTTTTCAGTTTGGAAATATGTATGATTAATATGTTGACCAAAAAAAAGTGAAAGATTAATATATGTATCTTCTTTTTCTAATATTGTATTTTAAAATTTATTGTAATAGTTCTAGATTGTTTTATTTAATTTATAATTTTTTATTATTTCATTAATTATGTCAAATTAATTTTCTTCTAACTTCTCAACCTTGATTGGTTGGTCATAGACCTTTTTTGTGTAAACATAATTGTTACCATTCGTTCAATCTCAAAAGGAGATAAAGAGGAGAAGGTCATCAACCTAATGCTTAGATAAAATAGCCTAATCAAACACAAGCTTACAACAAACATAGATTGGAAAAACATAAATTGTTGTTGATAGATCCATAGGAGCTTGAAGATAGAGGCTACATCATGGTGTGTCAAAGAAACTTCCATGAATACATTGGGAAATTTAACATTAGTTACTATCAAAAGATTCTGTGACGTTGGAAAAAGGTATTTAGTTTCATTGGTTGCTGGAGCAAGCCATTTTAAGATAGCTGAGGAGAGCAGAACCAAGATTCTCTCTATGGTGGAGGAGGTTGGACGCAAGGTTATCTCCCAAGGGAGAAAGGTGGGAGAGGTTGGACGCAAGGTTTCCTCCTCAAGGGAGGAAGGTGGAGCGAATGTTTTCTACATGGTGGAGGAAGTTTGACGCAAGGTTCTCTCTATAAGGGAGCAGGGCAGAACCGAGGTTCTCTCTATGGTTAGTCATACAATATTGTGATGTAATTTATTCTTGATTCAAAATGTTTTTTAGCAAACAATTTTAGTGATTAAAGAAACTATGTAAAAGTGAAAGTAAAAAGACATATAATAGTTGACTTAATTCGTTCATATAGACATTTTTTATGTGGTAGTAAATAATAAATTTGTAACATACAATATACCTAGGTGTAAAAAATACANTTAATATATGTTTATTAAATTTTATTTTATTTACAAAACTTTAAACCTGCACAACGGGCGGGTCCTTATCTAGTTATAATATAATTCAAAATAGAGGAAAGAATAATACCAACATAGATAGACATTTCTTTATGCATTGNTCATAAAAGATTTGTATATGGATATAATCAGTATAGCAAATTTTTTTTATAAATAATATACAATAAATTTTGTCACAACCCGTCCCGTAGACCCCGCTAGCCTCACTGCTAGCCCACTAGCCTCACTGCTAGCCCACTAGCCTCANCATCTATATAATTTTTTGAAAAATATTTATTTTTCTTGTGAGTATGGCGCGTCACATATCATGCATTGCACGTCGCACGTCGCGCGTGTGAGCTATCATTTTAAGATAGTATTTTTATATAGAATCAAATCTAGAATAGATAGATATATATCCAATAGTTACAACAGTCATATTCTTTTCTTAATCTTAATAAATTAAAAATAAATATTACAAAATTTAGCATATTTTTGGCATTATATATATGTCACGAACGATTAACTACCAAAGAAAATAATAACAATTTAATATAATTCAAATATTGAGGAAAGAATAATACCAACATAGATAGACATTTCTTTATGCATTGAACCAGTTTGATCCAATCTATCTATATAATGTTTGAAAAATATTTATTTTTCTTGTGAGTATGGCGCGTCACATGTCATGCATCACACGTTGCACGTCGTGCGTGTGAACTATCATTTCAAGATAGTATTTTTATATAGAATTAAATCTAGAATAGATAGATATATATCCAATAGTTACAACAGTCATATTTTTTTCTTAATCTTAATAAATTAAAAATAAATATTACAAAATTTAGTATAATTTTGGCATTATATATATCGTCACAAATGATTAATTACCAAAGAAAATAATAACAATTATAATATAATTCAAATATAGAGGAATGAATAATACCAACATAGATAGACATTTCTTTATGCGTTGAACCAATTTGATCCAATTCCTCTATATAAAGGAGTAAAGTACTAACAACAACAACAACAGCAACAACAATAACAAAAATCTCTCTAAGCATAAAGCTTTTTTTTTTTTTTTTTGCTTCTAAAGAAAAATGGGTAGTAGAAAGCTTGATCATGTGAAAGACAATGACATCTCAGTGAAAATAACTTTTTCTAAACGCCAAATTGATACTTTCAAGAAGGCTGATGCACTTGCGAGGCAAGCTAGGATTCGCATGTATCAAGCCAAACTTGATCAGCTTGAGGAAGAAGTGGAACTAAACAAAGCGTATGAGGAGGTATGTGTCCCATGTTTAATATTCTTTATAACTTTGTTTTTGTTTTAACTCAACCCCTAAAAAGTAGATCTTGAACCCAAATATATCACGTCATCCATTTTGGAGCGTCATCTATTACATAAAGTATAATAATTTAATGCCTCTATAGATTATTTTGTTGTATTTTATGTCTACCAAACACTAGATTTTATGTAAACTCCAGGATTTGAGGAAGAGGCAAGAAAAACACCGCATGGCCGGATTCTACAATAGGAAGGAGATTCCCAATCTAAAGTTGGAGGACTTGCTTGTTTTTAAGAAACAACTCGAGAATCTCAAAGAAGATGTAGAGAGGAAACGCGTTGAGATGGAGGCTTCGTTGATCCTATTGGAGCTTTCAAAATGGGATGATAATAAGAATTAAGAATAAGAAAATCATTTTGGTTAAAATCATTTTGGCTTATAAAATCATTTTGGTTAATTGTTGTTGAAGGAACTTGTGTCTTTCATCTTTTTGTCTTTTAAATCATATTTCATAATAAAAAATAAGTTTCATCTTAATAATTTGGAATAGATGCAATATTGTTTTTTAATCAAACTGAATAGATGCAATTATGTGGGCTTTTGATACGAGAACTCTGGTTGTACCTCGTTGGTTTTCTCCCTGCGTGTCTAATTCAATCTTTCACGCGATTTTATTCCTACCAATATATATGGTCATACGAGGTTGGAAACAGGGTTTGATCAAATATCTATTATTAAAATTATTTGGTCCTAAGTATTTTGTCAATAATATAAGAACTTAAAAAAAAAAGGAAATTAAAATAGGAAGAATAGAGGGTCAATTCGGTCGCCCTAATTTCTCTCCCAAAGACCAGCCGCCGCGAGAAAAAAAATTTCTTCGATCTGCTCTCTCCGGCTGCCGGGCTTCATGCCGGAGCTGTGGGAGGGTTTAGTTTTTCGTCTTGCTTCTTAGTCTTTGTTTTTTTTGGTTATCTCTGTTGTTTTCGCTGTTGTCAAGATCCCTTTGAAGCGAAGATCGATTGAAGAAGAGGAAGCCATCGGCAGCAAGATTTGGTTGTGGTAGAGACAATCCGTTTGTTAATGGGTTAGTCTAGGTTGTGGCTCGGTTCTGGTGGTTCTCTTGTGGCTGATGGGTTGAAGGAGACGAACGTATGTCGTTTCCTGTTCTGGTATGGTACCTCTCTCGTTTCTTTCTTCTTTGGACTGCGGGTTTTTCAACAAGGTGGTGTTGTTTGTGTTAGTGTGGCTACATCCGCTGGTTTCAGGTTGCAAAGAGAAGTTTATGGTTTGTGTCTTCTCTCAAACTTGCCTTCTCTGTTGGTTGGTACTCAATCCTTAGTTCTTCCG
>NC_025704.1:28075634-28091101 GCF_000633955.1 Camelina sativa | reverse complement strand
TAAAAACTCAGAATGATTTACCCCCTTATTTAAAAGTAAGAATATAAAAATTTGTTACCCTCGTATGCAAAAATGCTCGGAACTTTTTTCTTATTTGCATAATTCTAATGATTATTTGCAAATTTATTAACAACGTAACTTTCTACAAACTTCTTAAGTACAAAAAAAATTCAAAGAATCGAGTAAACATATACACCATCGTACACTAGACGGAACTTTTCTAACCAATTTACTTATTCAAGATTTTACAAAAGAAAAAAAGAAAACTGAACTCCCCACCAATTGAAAGCAAGCACGTTAACGTTCTTCTCCGCAAGAGCCAATTCACAAACCAACCGGAACCACAAAAAGCCTCGTATTTAATTTGCTGCAAAATCAAGTTAAGCCCCATCCTAAGGTTGTCACTCTGTTAATGTTTTCGCTTAAGTTCCCCTTTGTTGTTGTTGTGACTTAGACGTACCAAACATCTCAATATCTCATCTCCGCGATTCATTGGTGAACTAAATGCTTATTTACAATTCAGTCTGGCCATGAATAGATTCATGAGTCGAGTTCTAGTGCTCCATATCTATAAGAGGCTAGTAGTAGTTGGTCATGTAAATGATCATAATGATAAAACGGAGCTAGTTTCTTTGGATCTTGAAGACTGAAGGGGTGAAAGCATAAGAACCAAGCTCTTTGGGTTTTTTACCCGAGTCACAGGAAGGGCTACATCACAATCTGAGACAAGAAAGCTCGGATCCTCGCCAAGTAAATCAGTTGACAAAAAAAATTTTGGACTATATCTCGATTTGTGCGTGTCATCCTTGCGCAGGGGCCATGCTAATCTTCTCTGTATCATTCCAATTTTATCGGATGTCCCCTGTCCCCTAAGGGACAATCTTTTACTCGACTCTAACGCTATATAATCACAGCTTCGTCTATCTAAGTGAAACGATGTGGGACTTTTTCTACTTCTTACTTTATTAGTTTACAGCGTAAATGGGCCTTTCTTTGGGTCCATTAGCATTGTTGACCTTACGTAAAATCGTTAGCATTGTTGACCTCTGATTGAGAAAACAACGTCGCTGGTGCAAAGAAAAACAGCGTTAGGTAAATAGAATTGTTTGCATCATTTGTCCGCTGCAGTAACTGGCCAGTAGTGTGGATTAAGCAACGAAACTTACGTCTAGAGAAGTCTTATGTTAACATTAACTTATGTTAACATAATCTACTTATGTTACCAGTCAGTAATTATAATTACTGACTGGTAACATTTTTGTGGTAGATATTGCAGTATGTATTATTTTATTATAATTATTAAATATTAGTGAATATATTTCACAAAATTATATAAAAAATATATATATATATATAAATAATAAAATAATTTTATTATACACAAAGTTAACTAAACTTCTTTGTTACATTGTAAATTAAAAAATTAACTACATGCATGCCATAATACTTACAATCTTATCATATTTAGGTCTATGCATTCATTTCAAATAATAATAAAAAATAATAATTTAGGAAAAAATATAAAATAACTAATTAAAAAGTTATTAAATAAAAGAAAACAGTAAAAATTATTTTTATTGATATATGAATTAAATAAAAATAAAACAAATAAAATTTTTGTATTATATAACTGAATTTTTGTTCTTTTTTTTTATTAAAAAAAAATAGATAACTCAACTTACCACATCTTAACTAATGAAAATTTCCATGATGTTGAATAATGTTTTGAGTTAACAATTTTACAAAGTATATAACTCAAAATTATAAGTCAACCATAACACATTGTAACTCAAACTCTACTTTTAAAAAAATTTGTTTTGTTGTTGATTGGTAACATTTTTGAATAATCTATGAGTTAATAACTCAACTTTAAGTCAGTGGTAACTCATGTTACCAATCAAAGCCAACACATCTATTTAATTATAGTTCAGTTTATTCCGGTTTGATACATCTTTTGTTGGACCCTCATGGCCCCATTGATTAGTAAACATATCTCGTTAACACTCAGTCTGTACCATGTTTTATAGAATTGGAGGAAATCTTAAAACTTAGAAGTGAAATTGTTTCTCTCCATTTATTCATTAGCCTTATTTATATAAAGTCTCAAACTTGATTAACAAGTTATTTACATATATGATAATGGTAAATCTACATATTTAACAATAAGAAGATATACACAAATATCAGTTTTATCGGAGATCTCTTAATAATGGTTTTCAAAGAAAAGAAAGGAAAGAACATTGCTAAGAGATTGACCAAAACAAAATCAGTAAATCAAATTAAGAAACAAAAAGTAAAGGGAATCTCAATGGCATAACGAGTTTAAATTTTAGATCAAAACTAGGTTTTTACCCGCGGTACACCGCGGGATTATGTATTTTTGTATATTTTATATAACTTATTAAAAAACATTATGTTGGATTAAATATATGTTTTAATTTTTTTTAAATATTGAGATATTTGTAATTTTATTTTCTTTATCTATTTAAAAATTAATATTTTTATTTAAAATTTAATTAATCAAAATTTTTTTATTTTGGAATTTAATCAATCAAAATTAGTTGTTGTGAAAGTAAACATCTGTTAATATGTATAATACTTTGTAGTTAGTATAAAATGATTTAAATTTATTCACCAATTTGAAATTAGTTAGTTTTGTCTATGAGTATGATGGAGCGGGTTATTGTTGGTTTTTAACTCCTTTCATATAAAATTAAGTTTTAAAATATTTTGTTTGTGTTTTTAGACCAACCCGCAAAAATATATAAGTGTACTAATATTAACCTAATTTCCATCACATACTTATGATTATTTTTAGTCTAGGTTTGGACCCGTGGATAAAAAATAAAGTTATTAAAAAAAATAGTTAGTTTTGTATATGAGTATGATGTAACAGATTAGTGTTGGTTTTTAACTCCTTTCGTATAAAATTAAGTTTTAAAATATTTTGTTTGTGTTTTTAAACTAACCCGCAAAAATATATAAGTGTACTAATATTAATCTAATTCCCATCACATTCTTCTGGTTATTTTTAGTTTAGGTTTGGACCCATAAATAAATAAAATTTTCCATAAATTATTGTTATTTTTTTAGTATTGTGCATATGTTAAATTGCTAAAATCTGTATTTACACAGATTTAGTTTTATTATCACAATACTAAAAAAACAATAATAATTTATGGATATTACTCATATGAATTATTGATATCACTCATATGACTAAATTTGATGTATTCACTATTCAAAATGTGCAACAGGATAATATATATTTGTATTTGACATCATAACTCTATAAATGACACATCTTTTTTAGTTAAAAAACATATATCATTTTGTGGAGGTTATAACAAAATATATATATATAGTATAATAAAATCATACATTATTAATTTATTTTTATATTAGGACCCGCAGTACACCGCATGGCAAAATTATATATAATTAAAATATTAAAATTATAAATTGTATTTGTTGGTTAAATATGTTATAATTATATAATAATTGTTAAATAAACCATATAATACCGCAATATAATTTATTTTTTATATAATATTTATTTAAATTTAATTAGATATGTCTATTTTCTGATACTGACAGTGTTAACAAAATAGTGAAATGACGTTTTACCCGTGTAACACCGAATTACTGATATTTTTTAATTTATATAAATATCGATAAAACCCGTCCCGAGATATTTTAACCACACTATATCATCTTAATTTTTAATATTTATTGTGTATCTACGGTATAATATACATCATATTTAACTTTTAAAAGTTTTAAATATTTTTCATATTTAACCTTTTAAAAATTTTTAAAATAAAGAATCGGAATAAACCAAATAAAAATTTTTAAAGTTTGAATGCCTGATAAATGAAGAGTCTACTCATTTGTATTCAAAATCATTTTGACAATTGAGAATACCATTAATGTCGTAGTTATTGCAATGTAATTTTCCAGAAATTTTGTCTACAAATTCATTTTCTGGAAATTTTGTCTAGATTATTAGCAAAAGAGTATATTTTCGCGGGTCCTATGAAATTTTGGACATCGTTTTGTCTACAAGCTAAATAAATGGAGGCCCTTAAATTATGAATTATCAAGAGGTCTATAAAATACTAAGGGGGGTGTATTCAAATTGATATTTTAGGTGATTTATATAAAAGTTACAAATCATATGTTATTCAATCATGGATTTTAAAAAGTCTCATGAAATCCACTGTTATTGAACTGATGATTTAAAAATCTACTTAAAAATCCATTGTTATTCAAAACAGTTTGTGGATTTGGATTTTAATAAATTTTAGGGATTCTGGAGAATTTGAGAGGATTTGAGAGGATTTGTTTAGTTAAAAATACAGAAATCCAAATCTCATGGTTTTATGTGGGATTTAAAAGAATTTCACCATAATTCATATCAACTTCCCTAAAATCTATCAAAATTCCAAATTTTTTAAATCCCATAGAATCCTCCAAAATTATTGTTTCAATACACCCCCCTAAGAGGTCCATATAAAATTGCTAGAGATCGACAGAATTAATTGCATTAGTAGCATTAATTGCTAAAACTTTCCTTATTAGTATTTTTGAGCAAAATCTGCTACAAAAATACTAGTATAGATTTGGAGGCATGTGATACCATATAAGAGTGGTGAGAGATAATAACAGTTTTTGATATACCCAATAATTTTTTTTTTTGTTAAGATACCTAAGAATTTCATGATTCAAAAAAATAATTCTGTACACAAAATTTGTTATGATGATGGAATATTACTTACATAAGTTATAGTTATAAAAATGATTATTAACAATCTGAAGTAGCTAGTTATTAGTGACAGTTAAATTAAATCAACTCACAACCTTTTACTTCTATAGTGTAACTTTTTTTTTTTTTTTTTTGGACAACCATACTTCTATAGTGTAACTTTGACTAGTTCGTTTGGTGTTGCAAGCGTAGATCACTCTCCACTTCTCCAGAGTGAACTCATGATGCTGCATTTGCTGGGGAGAAAATTGTACATTTGTGTATATTTTAAATAGATTTTATAGGGTTAAAAAGCTATACCCTAATCCCTATCAGAATTTTAATAAAAACGGACACTAACAAAAAAAAGGAAAAAAAAAATTCAATAACCAATAAACAAAATGTAAATGGCTATATATTTTCATTATTATGTCTAATTTTTCTTTCTTCTTTATTCTTCGTTCTTGTTAATCCTTTCTTCCATTAATAATATATTTCCATGTTGGTGTTGTTCTTTGTCAAAAGTCTTTGCTTTTTTTTTTTTTTTTTTTTTTTTTANCAACATAGCTTACTTTCATTCAACCGAACAGAGTAGCAAAGTTACAAGGATTTAGAGGTTTCCAAGGCCAAGCTTAATAACAAATAGAAGCATTAAAAGTACAGATAGATAGATCGGTATTCATAAACCAGAGATGTTGGAGGCTTGAGCAAAGGAGCACCAAACCGCAAGCAAACTCAGGAAGATCCGACGCCACATTCGCAGAAGCTGTGGTGATGTGTTGAATGGTCCTTATCGCAGTGACATTGGGACGTTGAAGAGGTTTCCATTGCCGGGAGACAAGGTGGTTTGATCTGCTCAGGGGCAAGGAGAATGATTGGGGGATTAGGTTTGGTAGTGTCATGCTTGGAGAGGAATCGGTAACCACACTCCTTGAAGCAATGGTCATATTGCCGAGGTTCTCAAGACTTTGACAAAAGGGAACAGACTTCCAGACATTAGTACAATGTAGTTGACAGGATTCATGGCACACGGAAGTGGCGTAGTGAAGGATGGGAACGCTACGGTAACCTCCTCTCCATGGATAGAAGGTCATAATACCGATGGTCCTAGAGCTTCTAGTTTCAGAGCGTGTATAGCAGCTTGATACTTGTTGTAAGTCAGAGAACAGCTGAACCAGTGGGGATAGATTCAAGAGGTACCGGTAACCATGGCTCCATAGGGCCAAGATCATAATGCCAGACCTACTTGAATTCATGTAGTAATAGGTAGGGACCCTAACCAAATCTAAGGGCAAGGTTCTCAAAGACTCTTTGCAACAACAGAGCGTCTTTGTTCGATTATGTTCTAGTTGCAGTCTTCGGACAACTGACTTCATAAATCGAACCAAGATTAAACTACGGGAAGACAAAGGAGGATTTGAGAAAGACCTGGAAACATGAGGTACAATGGTTGGGACTCGGTGTCTTGTCGAGGTCTTGTACAGCTCCGGCGTCAACACAGAGCTCCTGTCCAACTGCGACCAAACAACAGGCTTGGTGAGGGGATCTAGATCCGAGGAGCAGAGAGATGATGAGGTTGACTTCAATGGGGCGTGACAGAGACGATTGACAAGATTACAGGGGCTTTGAGAAATCTCAGATCTGAAATTGAATGGCTGGAAGCTCGTGAGAATCACCTCGCAGAGAGCAACCACCGGAAGAGTCGAAGGGGGGTTGGGGGATTGAAGCTGGAGCATGAGCGGAGTCGCAGAAAGAAGAACCGATGAACCTCCGGTGTATTCACCATAGAAACAAACAAAGGACAGGCTTGAGAGAAAAAGGAGAGCATGGGAATAGCGAATCGATGTCCCAGCGGTGCCGATCGGAATCGACGCCGCCGGAGGAAGCAAACTTGGGAAGTGTGCCAGAGAGCAGCGGCTAGGGCGAACTAGTTGAGAGAGTAAGATCAGTACTTTTATTTTTGTCAAAGTCTTTGCTATGTAGTATTTGTTTGTTGAAACCCACAACTTTACTTTTATTACCAAACTCATTTGCTTGTTATTCTTATTATATATATTGGATTACATTAGCGACTCAAATTTTCAAACAATAACTTTATAAAAATGCACTATGATGTGTGATATATACAAACGCATCTTCAAATTTTTTATAAAGGCAAAATACTAACGTTTGACGCATTTACAGACACCATGTTTTATTATTTGTAAAAATTAGGCGTATTTGTAACCTTTAGGCGAAATCTCATATCTTCTTATAACTTCATTACAATAATTTCATATTAAACTAAATTCAACATAGTGATAGTAGTCATGTACACACATATAAACTTTGACAACCAATGTATGAAAATTTATGCAATAGATATTAGAAAATATATCTTTTATAAGAATCCGATTAATTATAACGTATAACGACATGAATTCCTTCCATATTGACATTATAAGAAAATCCCAACTTATTCTATAGTTATTTTGAAGGGAGAAACAAGCGATAAAGTGATCATATATGCTCCATGATAGCAAATTTATATGTTACTAGTTTCTAAATACAATAATTATTGATGATCGTTGGTTTAGACGATTCTGGATCCCTCTTCGCGATCATTTTCTTCACAATTTCGTTCATAATTATTGTGTCTTTAACTTCTTCTCTCATGTCCTCCAAATGCATATTTTCCACGCCCTTGTAGAAAAGAAAAGTTAGGGAACAATTTGTTAACAAAAAAAATATATAACAAAAGAAAGTGTTAAACTCTACCAACCTTGGACTTAAGAAGAGCTCCAAGCTTTTTATTGAACTCATACAACTCGTCCAAGAGTATGTCTTCAGACTCCTTCTCATCAATGAACACTTTCATCCTCATCTTCAAACCCTTTTTTTTGAAAGACATTATAATTAATGTTGTGTGGACAAAAAGAAAAGAAAAATCAACCAACATTTTACCTTCACACTCTCTTCCTTTGTTTCTATAGATTCCATTATAACATCAAATTCGTCTTGAGGGTCGTAAATCTTAGTCTCCATTTGTCCAAGCCGATACGTCACAAATGCTTTCAGAATCATAACATCTTTGGTTTCTTCTGTCAAGTCTTTCACGCAAATGTTTTCCATGTTCTCCTACACAATCCAATTATACCAACAGAAAAAAAAAAGATTTTTATAAACATAAACAAAAATAAATTTAAAAGAGTATTAAAAATTGAACGCTAGCTACTACTTTACCGTAGGCTGTAGTAAAGTTTCGAGCTTTTTGTCTAACTCAATTAATTCTCTCAACTTTAGATCGATAAGCGTCTTCTCTCCAACAAACTCTTTCATCCTCGTCTCAATACCCTGATTTTTTTTTTAACGAAAATATTACTACTTTGTAGACAAAAAATAATAATAATATGAAATATATAAAATCTTTTGAAACAAAGACTTTACCTTCAGCTCTTCTTTTCTTTGCATTTGTTGGATCGCATCCTCGTATCCGGATGCAAGCTTCGTTTCTTCTTTTTTGTCAAAGAGCTTCGTTTCTTCATGATCCATTTTTCTTGATTTCTTCTTACAATTAGGACAAGATCGATAGGAAAATGTTATGATCACTAGGTTTCTCTTTAAATTTGTTTTCTGCAAAGTTCTCCTCTATTTATAGATGTGCTGTGTCTATAACACTCACGCATTTCTCAACTAGTTCACAATTTATTATATGAAAAAATATTTATTATATGAAAAAATATCTATTTCATTACATCTAACTAGACAATGCATAAATTGAAGTGAAAAAATGATCTCAACATAAAATACGTGTGGATGGAATCAAAGTAACTTAAAGATACATTTAGTATATATAATTATGTTTGAATACATTTAGCGTAAGTGGATGGACTTAAATATACATTCAGTAATTATGTTTGATTAACTTTAACATTATATAAATATACATTCAGTAAGTATTCGAATGATGTAAGTAGCTTTTATTATATAGTATAAAACAAAATACTTAAGACATATTATGAAATTATGTTGCAACTGTAATCAAAATCTAAAAATATCTTTGACATTTATAAAATTATAATGTAACTCAACCCCATTCACAAAGGTCTTTGATTTTTACCCTTCTTCATCTTCTTTTCTGTTATGAGTATTAGTAATACCACAAATGTCCCGATTAGGAAAGTTAGCTCCAGTACGAAATATAGTCACTTTTTATTTTTATAAAGTCACACACAATGTAGTAACTTGTCACTAATTTTTTATAAAGTCACAATGTAGTAACTTGTCACTAATTTTTCAACGAACCTAATTTAAAG
Source organism: Camelina sativa (assembly GCF_000633955.1). Taxonomy (NCBI): domain Eukaryota; kingdom Viridiplantae; phylum Streptophyta; class Magnoliopsida; order Brassicales; family Brassicaceae; genus Camelina; species Camelina sativa. The sequence goes on along the minus strand of NC_025704.1, from coordinate 28,082,062 downwards.
TTCTCCATCTAAGTGCTAAAGTTTTGGATGTACTCGCCGACGTTTAGAGAAAGAAAAAATTATTTGATAGCCATGAAAATCATCTTTGTTGAAATGAGGAAGAGTATCTAGTCAGTACTCAGTAGTACTAGTGAATTAGTGAACTTTTAATGCGTCACCGTGTCACTCTTCTTGAGCTTGACTCGGTAGAAAGATTTTCAAAAAAAAAAAATGTAAAGAAGAGATTTGCAAATGGTACATTATAAGCACTTAGGACAAAACTGATTTTATCTTAATTCCTGCTTTCGACTTTGTGTGCAATAACATAATTTCAATTTCAATATGTCTTTTCTTATATATATAAAGATGTTATAGCGCGTGCCACTTAGAATACTTTTTTCATATACCATATAGTGCATGACATCTCATAAATAAATAGTTTGAAAGTAACATAATGTGTGATAGTCAGTAAAAATTTGTAAATCAACCAATAACATAGCTTACTCATATCATGAACGAAAAAATCATCAATTTTGTAAATCAACCAGTAATATAACCTACTCATAACTTACTCAACCATTAGTACTTAAGAAAAATGTTATGGTTTCGTATTTGATCATATATAAATGATTCCTGCTAATGATGATCAAATACACTAATTCTCTTAATTTTGTTGTGTCGTGTAGTAAAACAAAATGAAAAGAGTAATAATGTCTAACTTTTTCTTTGAGTTTTTTTCTTCCTTTCTGTTAATAATGTCTTACGTCTATAGATGCATGAATTTGTATTGTGTCAAGTAAGTGAGAAGAGCATTAAGTTATATATATCTACTCATATTGATGTTGTTTTACGTCAAAAGTCATTGGTTTGGTGTTTTTGTTTTATTTTTCATCTTCGTTTTTCTGTTTTTTATAACTTTTTATCAATAGTGATACCACATATGTAATGTACCAATTAGGAAACTGTAGTACACAGTTTCTTGTTTTAAACACTCATAACTAGTAATGCTGTTGAAAAGTTTCAAAATCCTAATAAATTATCATAAAATTAAATTGTAGACACCTTCAAAAATTAGCACCAAAGTACATAATATGCGGTTTTGGATTGGCACGATCGAAGGATAATATTCACTTCATCTACTCAAAAGAGTTTATTTCACATATTGTTTAATTGTTGTGGACCTCAAACATTCCTTCATGGGCTTCAGTTGTTCCTATAACTATCTTAATTTTCAATACAAAACCTATTTTTAAAAAAGGTAGATTGATAACAAAAAATTAGATGAAATAAACAATCTGGCATTATCCCCCCGGATAAAACTCACTATTAAAAAAAAAGAATATGAATAAACTTATCTAAGAAATAGGATAAATATTTGAATAAAGTATTCACTAGAAACAACAACTGTATATATTTTATTTTTAGTGAATATATGAAGATATATAAAGGATTAAATAAGATATATCCACGAAAATTCTTTGGACAAAACAGAGCGCACCCACGTCAGAACACCTACGTTGATTAGTTTTGTAACGCGCTTCGAATCTATGACTTAAAATGACCAAACTATCCTTTACTTCAAGGCGTATAAAAAACTCATAACCACCCCAACTCAATACCAGAAACAAATCAAAACAAAAACATAACCCTAATTGTATTTTTTTTTTTAATCTCTGTACATCTCGGTTTTGGGGAGCAGCAGCAGCAGCTCAAATATTTTATATGAAAATGATGGGGACGAAAGGGAAGATTTCGATGTGGAAGACGACGAAAGAGAGGACGAGGTTGAAGTTTTTGGGACTTGGAGGGATAAAATGGAAGAGATTGAATTTCAAGAAGATGTCGTTTTTGGAAAATTTGAGATACAAAATCATGTCTATCATCGAAGCTATGGTTTTGGTATCTAAGCTTGCTTTCTTCTTTCTCTGTTGCGGTTGTAGATTCTAAACAAAGTTTAGTTTTCTTCTTTTTTTTCAACTCTGTTTTTTTTTTCTTTGTTGTTGTTGACTTGTTGTACTATATGTATAGTTTTATATGTAAATTTGATTTTGTTTATTCTTTTAGTTCAATAAATGAATGAAAATTTTCTACCATTAATGACTCAAAATTGCAAATTTTATCATCTTGGTGTTAACGAAATGATGAAAAAAAGACTTGAAAATTTAGGTCTTACGAGATTGAAGAAAACTAACACGTGTTATTCACGTGAGGATGTGACTCATTTTTGGGCTTTTTTTTGTTATTTTCTGAAGGGCCTTTTCTATCATTTACTATGTTTTTTTCTATGTATATCATAGTTTTATTGAGAATTTTTTTAGAGTTTGTATATAAATTTTGCTATTAAATCTTGTATTTAGAAAAGATTATAATTTCGCAAGATATATCTTAACACGTGATGAGAGTTATTAAATGTGTTCGATCCAAATAAATCTATCAGATTTGCAAAGTTGAAGTGAACTGATATAATGAAAAAAGTGAATCCAAATTTGGACTGAACTGAAGTAAAAACAATCTAAAAATTCAAGTTTCTTTAAAAGTTACATAGTTGACTAAAACTTGAACTCGAATTGTGAAAACAAAATTGTATCAAATCATATCTATTAACTAAGGTTTAGTTTGGATTTACTGCAGTATTTATAAACTAAATAATCTGAAAAAGAAACTGAAGGATCATATACTAAGTTAGTAGAGTTGGGTAAACTCAACAGTGATCTAGCTAGCTTAAAAGAATTTTCGTACCCTTGATGATAAATTTCAATCATTTTTTTAGAAAAAAAAAACTGAAAAAGCTTACTTTAGTGAAAATTGAAAGAGTAAGTGCGTATATTTTAAATACTATATGAACTTACATGTAGATTTTCCAATCGAATTTTATATTAAAGTTCAAACTAAATATAGGTGGTAATCTGTACGTTATAGTAATCATGTGATGATTCCAACCGAATAAAGTCAAATTATAAAAAGTTGGTTATATGGTACATAGATAGATAGGGCCAGGTCAAAACCCAAAAAGTTTTATTTGCCAGCAATTTTTTTTTATAATTAAGTACAAGATTTGAGTCAATGTAATGCAGAACTGTATTACTAAAACAAACGAATGTTGAATCAGTCAACAAAGCAGTAGATTCATTGTGATTCCAACCAATTCTGAGTCTCTAGAACGTCTAACTTAATATGTACATCATCTCTTCTTGAGGACTTAGTTTTTTTTTTGTTTTCGTCTCCTATATATAGACTATGCCCAGATTCTTGAGATAAACTCATAGTGATATGATCATCCCTATATAGATGATCTATATTTTCTCTATTGTGTTTCTGTTTTAGTTTGTCGTCTGATTTGGATTTTTTTTTGTTAAAACGTATAAGCAAGAACAAGCATGTTCGAAAGTGTTCATCAATTCTTTTCAAACTAACTATTGTCTATGAAAGTTATAAAACACTGCTAAGATGTGGGTTGTCCATAAGCCAATATGCATTAATTGGCCCAAAGAAAGAAAATAATTAGTGTTAGTATTGAAACAAAAATAACACTTATTCAAACAAATAATACGGTACGTTCTGTTCGTGATCACTATTGAAACAAAAATAACACTTATTCAAACAAATAATACGGGGAAAAAGTTCTAGAATTAAGTAAAGCATTAGTTGTATAAATCAAAATCCAATTTTTCAAGTTTTCTTTTATAAAGAGTCAAAATATATTTCCCCTAGATGATTCTATTTAATGATAATACCATACAGCCTAGAGAAACTGATGGTTGATATATACACTTGAGAAAGCAAATTTTTTATCTTTATGCGTTTATTTGTTATAAAAGAATGATGGAGGAGTCACGTTATTGGCGGTAAGCTAAATCTTGACGAAACGGATTAGTAGTTTTTCAATTTTGTGAGTGACAACCGTACGACAATAATGTAAAACGCAATCGAATTGTAAAGCTATTTTTGTGTGTGGATAGTGACAATTGTACATAATCATTCAAACAAGTAACATTAAACAAGACTTTATAAGAAGTGTTAGATTTGGTANGGACTGAACTGAAGTAAAAACAATCTAAAAATTCAAGTTTCTTTAAAAGTTACATAGTTGACTAAAACTTGAACTCGAATTGTGAAAACAAAATTGTATCAAATCATATCTATTAACTAAGGTTTAGTTTGGATTTACTGCAGTATTTATAAACTAAATAATCTGAAAAAGAAACTGAAGGATCATATACTAAGTTAGTAGAGTTGGGTAAACTCAACAGTGATCTAGCTAGCTTAAAAGAATTTTCGTACCCTTGATGATAAATTTCAATCATTTTTTTAGAAAAAAAAAACTGAAAAAGCTTACTTTAGTGAAAATTGAAAGAGTAAGTGCGTATATTTTAAATACTATATGAACTTACATGTAGATTTTCCAATCGAATTTTATATTAAAGTTCAAACTAAATATAGGTGGTAATCTGTACGTTATAGTAATCATGTGATGATTCCAACCGAATAAAGTCAAATTATAAAAAGTTGGTTATATGGTACATAGATAGATAGGGCCAGGTCAAAACCCAAAAAGTTTTATTTGCCAGCAATTTTTTTTTATAATTAAGTACAAGATTTGAGTCAATGTAATGCAGAACTGTATTACTAAAACAAACGAATGTTGAATCAGTCAACAAAGCAGTAGATTCATTGTGATTCCAACCAATTCTGAGTCTCTAGAACGTCTAACTTAATATGTACATCATCTCTTCTTGAGGACTTAGTTTTTTTTTTGTTTTCGTCTCCTATATATAGACTATGCCCAGATTCTTGAGATAAACTCATAGTGATATGATCATCCCTATATAGATGATCTATATTTTCTCTATTGTGTTTCTGTTTTAGTTTGTCGTCTGATTTGGATTTTTTTTTGTTAAAACGTATAAGCAAGAACAAGCATGTTCGAAAGTGTTCATCAATTCTTTTCAAACTAACTATTGTCTATGAAAGTTATAAAACACTGCTAAGATGTGGGTTGTCCATAAGCCAATATGCATTAATTGGCCCAAAGAAAGAAAATAATTAGTGTTAGTATTGAAACAAAAATAACACTTATTCAAACAAATAATACGGTACGTTCTGTTCGTGATCACTATTGAAACAAAAATAACACTTATTCAAACAAATAATACGGGGAAAAAGTTCTAGAATTAAGTAAAGCATTAGTTGTATAAATCAAAATCCAATTTTTCAAGTTTTCTTTTATAAAGAGTCAAAATATATTTCCCCTAGATGATTCTATTTAATGATAATACCATACAGCCTAGAGAAACTGATGGTTGATATATACACTTGAGAAAGCAAATTTTTTATCTTTATGCGTTTATTTGTTATAAAAGAATGATGGAGGAGTCACGTTATTGGCGGTAAGCTAAATCTTGACGAAACGGATTAGTAGTTTTTCAATTTTGTGAGTGACAACCGTACGACAATAATGTAAAACGCAATCGAATTGTAAAGCTATTTTTGTGTGTGGATAGTGACAATTGTACATAATCATTCAAACAAGTAACATTAAACAAGACTTTATAAGAAGTGTTAGATTTGGTAAAGGAGAATAGAACTTGGGTGGTGAACAACTTATACCAGCTTTCTACTTGCAACTTTCATTGTTTGTCTCTCGGCTATTCAAAGTTCAATGCCCCCACGTGAGTACTGGCTCACCCACCCTACCTATTTCCATTTAATTGCATTTCGAGTAATTCGTATCCCAGTCACTTGTTACCGTTTTAGGTTAGTTTGCGTAAATGTTTTCAAGTTAAGAAGATATATCTTTTCCTTGAATCGAAAGATGACAATTTTCTTGAAAAGTTCGTGCTCAACTTTGAAGTGTCTCTTATTTTGACGGAGTCTACTACATCTTGCGAGGGACAGAAGAACTACGAGGCTAAAATTGAACACTTGTAAGCATTTTAGATAAGTTTGAGTGAAGAACCTTTTGGCAAGTGGCTTGCCATCTCTTATCTTGAGCACGAGTGTTCCTGTTTTTTCTTTTTTTGTGGACTAAATGGGTCATAGGCTTGTTCAATAATAATTAAATTATTGACCAAAAAAATATTGTACACATGTTTGACCAAAAAAAGTTTTTTTTTTTTTTGCAAATTAATATTAGATTTGTTTTTTTCTTGTTCATCTTAAAATTATATTTGTTAGAAACTAAACTAAACTGAAATGTAAATTCATTTTTTTAAAAAAACTGGTTTCCTATTAATTTAATATTACAATGATTATTAAATTTTTAGAAAAAAGTTTGCCAAGTAATTAATTTTTCTGCGCTAGCATATACTGTATGGTATTCTAGTTTGATTCTAATTTTCTACAAATAAGTTAGTTTGAGCATAAAATCTGAATCCAAAAAAATCTGATTTAAACCAATCTAATTATCCTACTATATTAATTGAGAAGTACAAATATGAAATTAACCTTAA